>NC_051176.1:51982276-52182275 GCF_013339695.2 Rhipicephalus sanguineus
TCCTCAAAAGGAAGAAAATGTGAAAAAATGGCAAACACGGCCGAAATCAAAAAAGTATGCTAATGTTTGAGGCGCCTTGGCGCCTTTTCTATTTCACACAGAAACTTCGAAACAATGTCAGCTACAGAAAGGATCCTTTGAAACATTTATACGGAAGGTCATTTTCCTACGGGCAGCACAGAAAAAAAGAAAAAAATTGTTAAAGAAGCGAGTTTTTTCAAAAAAAGCTGACTTTCAAAAAATAAAATAAAAAAAACTCCGGTCTCAATCTTGACGAGAATTTTTTATGGAAGAGCGCTTATGTCACTGAAAAGACAATTTTAATATCATATGTCCTCATTTGCTTTGTTCACGAGATATAACGGGCCGAAATGACTCTTGCTGTGTGTGCTCACTTCAGTGCGATTGATGGTTGTTATCAGCTTGCATTGTGCTAAAATCTACAGTATTAATTATTTTGCTGCAGCAAAACATTGCTATTGTGGCTTTTCGTCAAGAAAAATGTATGCTCAGATTTTATTCGTGCCTAGCGTGTGCGAAAGTGGGCTGCCGCTACCCTTTAAAGGGCTAAAGTGTACACAGTTTGCAGCCTACAACCTCGCCTACGAGCATGAGAGGAAAGGTGGGCGCACTTGTTCAAGATATCAATCGCTTCTTCTTCCTGAAGAAATGCCTCGTCTAAATCATCGTGGTTCTCATAGATGTAGACAGGTTTTCCTTGAGGCGCGTAAAGCAATGCTAGCAGACAGGGGCGTAGCCAGAAATGTTTTTTCGGGGGGGGGGGGGGGGGTCAACCATACTTTATGTCTGTTCGTGCGTACGTTTGTATGTGTGCGTGCATATATACGCATGCAAAACTGAAAATTTTCGGGGGGGGGGGGGTTGAGCTCCCCCCCCCCCTCCTTGGCTACGCCCCTGCTTGCAGACCTGGCAGGTGTCACGAAGATCCTCAGCCTACGGCAGTAGCTTCTGGAGGTAGGCAACAACAAAAGCAGCAACGAAGAAAAAAATTTATGCAACGAAAATGTTTTTTCCCAGCAATTTTCATTCTGTAAACGCGTAAATAATCGGCACATAATACTCGGACGTAGCCATGGTTTGCGCGCATCGCGTGTAGTGAACAGCTAGACCAAGTCGAAACTGAACGGCGCCGCACACATTCTCTCACTTCTGCGCTGCTGTCATGAATGAGTTTCCAGAACTGCTCAGGGTTTCACATTTTATGACCAAGGGTGTCTAAGCGCTTTGGGCTGTGATAATTAATTTGTAGGCCACACTCGTTATCAAAATTAAGGATAATTTCACTCTGGCGCCATCAGTGACCTCTGCTGTTCTCGACGTGGGAAAGCACATTAGTAAAGTGCAGGCAAAACATCATCAATTGGGCAGCTTCGGCCACTTGCAGGTTAATCATGCCGCACCGCACGTTTCCTGGCTGCTGAAACGCTGAGGTAAAGGTCGAGATGATACAGGAAGACGTTATCTGCGGCGCCGAAAACATGCGGCAGCGGGAAGCAAAATAAACGGCTCGGAAATGACTGAGCTAACTTTTTACAGATGTTTAGGCACAGTGTGCGTCGAATGGGGAAGATGGTTAGAGCGTAGAATCCACGTAATGGAAGGAAAGCAAGCAGGCAGTGAAAAAGCGACTGCATAATAGCGCGCCTGCTGATTGTGGCATTTATTTACGGATTAAGCTGGCCTGTCGCTGCATACAGATGCTTTGTTTGGTGTGCAAGGCGAGTTTTGACAAAGACACCTAAACCATGTGCTCGCGGTGTCTCGCGTGTTCCTGATTAGCGAATGATGGCGGGGTAAGTTGAGGTTGTAAGCTGCAAACTGAGTACGCGTTAGCCCTTTACAGAGCGGCAGCAGCCCACCGCCGCACACGCTTTACACGAATAAAATCTGAGAATACATTTTTGTTGACGGAAAGCCACCAGAACATGGTTTTGATGCAGCAAAATAATTAAAACTGCAGATTTACGCAAAATGCAAGCTGTTAACAACCATCAATCACACCGAGTGAGCACACACAGCAAGAGTAATTTCGGCCCGTTATATCTCGTGAACAAGGCAAATGAGGACGCACGATATTTAAACTGTGTTTTCACTGACATAAGCGCTCTTCGATAAAAAATTGTCGTCAAAATTGAGAACGGAGTTTCTTTAATTTTTTTTGAAAACCAGCTTTTTTGAAAAAGCTCGCTTCTTTAAGTATTTTTTTCTTCTTTTTTGCTGCCCTTAGGAAAGTGATCTTCCGTGTAAATGTTTCAAAGGCTCTTTTCTATAGTTGACATTGTTTTGAAGTTTCTGTGCGAAAAAGGAAAGGCACCAAGGCGCCTCCAACATTAGCATACTTTCTTTAATTCGGCCGTGTTTTCCATTTTTTCACATTTTCTTCCTTTTGAAGGCGGCATAAAAAAAGCATAGATGTAGTTCACAGTAATTCGTATTGAAACCAGAAAAAAATTTTTTGACACATCATTTATAGTTCGCGTTAAATTCGGCCGTGCAATCCGAAAACATTGCAGTGAGCAAAGACAGGACGCCCGAGCCGCCATCTTCAAATATTTTTTTGGCGCGCTGGGAGCGTTTCTTGGAAATAAAGTTTTCGGTTCCGTGCACTTTGAATGTTCCAACATAACATATAAAAAACTCAGGCAAAACAAGAATATCGACCGGACAGGCATGTTCGATCTCTCGTGGAATCACCCATATAAAGCATGGCGCTAGCGGTTTCTACGTTTTCTGGGAAGCAACTCAACATCTTTTGAGCAGCATGCAGCCGCACCCTTTCTCATATGATTAGAAGCAGACGCGCAAGAGGTATATGCACTCGCGCGCCTCATTCGGTATTTTAGCCAGATAACATTACACATTAGCGCAAGTTTGTCTGCGGTACATTTTTAATAGATATCTGTTAACGCGACAGCGTTAAAGAATTTGTTTTGCCGAAATTCCGCTGTCGGTGTCAGTGGTGTCGGCAGCGGTGTCTTTTGCTAGCGAAAAAGCAGCGTTGTCTGTGAGCGAAAATTCGAGATAGATGCAAATAATGTTATGAGCAGGAGGGCGTCCGCACTTTGGCTTTCTTTGCAGCATGGTT
Source organism: Rhipicephalus sanguineus (assembly GCF_013339695.2). Taxonomy (NCBI): domain Eukaryota; kingdom Metazoa; phylum Arthropoda; class Arachnida; order Ixodida; family Ixodidae; genus Rhipicephalus; species Rhipicephalus sanguineus. Next base: position 51,985,383 of record NC_051176.1, read on the forward strand.
TAGGCGGAACCGGGAAGCGAAGGCAGGCTAGCGATTGGGAAGGCGATACGAACACGGCCCGATTGCGCTATCGCGTTCTACTCTTGTTGCCGCCGCCTCCGAGAGAGAGTGGTGCGCGGTGTGGTCGCACCATCTATTGGAGGCGTTGCGATTGCGCGCCGTGGTTTTCCGCCGGTCCCGAGAGATGGTGCGATCACGCCGCGCGCATGTTCCCTTATAAACACGTAGTGGGAGCGTCTCTAGTTACCCATTGCAAGTTAACAAAGGGCACATACATTTGTGCACGCATTCTCTTACGCACACATAAAGGGTTCATCGATACTCCGAAAAAAATGTCACGCGCGTAGACGTTCCCTCACGCCACCGGGCTGTTCACACGCTTGTGATGGATTTCTGTGCATTCGCAATGGCTTTGACTGCAGTGACTCAAAGTGTCAGTGCAGTGTGTGTGCGCGCGTTCTTTCTGCGTACGAAGGCAGAGAAAACAAAGGCGCAGGGCACTGTCGACATTTTGCCGAAAAGTGCCCCAGCGCAAAATATTTGCTCGAAATTTGGACACACAATACACTGTTGTCATAAAGGTGCTGTTGAAGAGGACGGAAACCTTTACGTTCACTACAGGTGAGTGTTGGCGGGAACGCGTTACAAGTAACGGCGTTGCCGGTAACGCATTACTTTCTTCAGTAACTTAGTAACGTACTCGTTACTATTTCGGAACTGTAACGGGTAAGGTATTTACGTTACCATTTTTCGATAACGCGAGGTCTGACGTTACTCGTTACTTTTTATTCCAATGATCTCAAGAACGTTACACAAATTTTTTTCGTCTTGTAGAAGCTACTTTCCCAGAGCTCTCCCCGATATTTGCGAAGTCAAACCAGCACGAAAGACGAGACGAAAGACACATGTACAAACAGGACTAGTGCTGATGTCGCAAATGTCGCTCCAACTTGCCCAGACAAAAGCTCTCCCCAATGTTATTTCATTTTCATTTCATTTATTATTACCCTCAAGGTTAAAGGCATTACAGAGGGGAGTGAGTAAACGAAACAAGTAAAAGCAAACAAGAAACGCAGCAAACAGTAAGTAAAAATACGAGTTCTTCGGCTTCTATTTATACAGTGTTAGCTAATGCTGTTTTAAACAGTTGATGGTCTTCAATGGCGGCGATGCTTCCGGGAAGGCGGTTCCAATCCTGTGATATGCACGGAATAAAACTATGATAACAGTCATCAGTATGACAGGAAATCATTCCAACTTTGTGGGAGTGATCAATGCGAACGGAGTGATTTGTGGGAGGGATCAATTTCATCGCTGTGGTGGACTGTTGTCGGCCCGCCAACCGTTGACAAAGCGACCACGCGCGGGGTCCTTTGTTGCGCGGGGAAAATTGCAATGGGGAGCGAATTCCCGAAATTTCTTAAATGGATCCACTAGTTTCGGCTACCTTGCTGTCGAGGTTCAAGTTGTCGTTGATCGTCGACGAATCGAAACGTAATGCGGTCCTCGTAACCGCCAAAAGCGAGCTGTCGAGATTTTCTTGGTTGCGGAGATAAAGACTCTCTGAGCTGCAGCACAACGATGACTTCTTCGGAAATGCATTCTCAACATCATCGCTAAGTGTAGATGAACGACTGTCTCGGTGCCTTTGGTGCCTCATTACATTGCGCTGAATGGGTTCAAGGAAAACCCACGCGTGCACTATATAGCTATTTCTGAAAATGGATACAGGAGCGCCACAAAGCGTGTCCGTCGAGGGCCTATTTAGAGTAGGTGCGGGGGTATTCACCAAGAAACGAGGCAAGCTGTCCGACGACAGCTTTTAAATGCAACTGCTTCTTATATTCAGAAAGTTGCAGTTATTGCTACTTGAATTCACCCATGATCTTCATTCTAATATGGATGGCAACTCACAGACAGACTGCATATATGTCGATTTTTCTAAAGCATTCGATCGTGTCGCGCATTGTCGTTTAATTACCAAACTGTCTTCCCTTAATCTTGATTCTCTAACTATATCTTGGCTCCGGAACTTTCTATCGTCATGCAAGCAGTTTACATGGGTCAGTAACACCTCATCTCCATTATCTGACGTTGCTTCTGGAGTTCCTCAGGGCAGCGTACTGGGTCCTTTATTATTTCTCATCTACATTAATGACAGTCCATCTCATATCACATCAAACATCCGTTTGTTCGCCGATGATTGCATCATATACCGCAAAATTATAAGTCCAGCAGATCATCTGGCACTACAACAGGATCTCGACCTAATCACATTCTGGTGCTCAAAGGGGCAGATAACGGTCAACACTGTGAAATGCAAACTAATGACATTCAGCCGAAAGCAGTCAAACTCGACTTACACATATTCTCTCAACAATACACCTATATTAGCAACGGACCACTATAAGTACCTTGGCATTACCTTCCCTTCTAACCTATCCTGGTCAACGCACATTGAAAAAATTACTGCCACAGCATCGCGCACACTCGTATACCTGAAACGTAATCTTCATATGGCGCCATCCATAACACGCAAACTAGCCTATCAAACATTTGTCCGCCCACAACTCGAATACGCATCATCCATCTGGTCACCTCACCAAGCCTATCTCATCGACTTACTAGAATCTGTGCAAAACCGCGCTGCACGTTTCATTACGCGTGACTACAATCGCTATTCCAGTGTAACTAACATGAAGGCTTCGTTATCACTACCATCCCTGGAATTGCGCAGGAAGATTGCCACTCTATGTTTATTCCATAAAGTCATCTACAGCAAGCATGTAAATACAGTGTCACTATCAAAGCCCCATCGCACATCTCGCAGGCTTCATAATCAGCATAGTTTCGTTCGTCATTTCGGCCGCACCCAAGCGTCTAACGCATCCGCACTAGCACGTGCCATAGTTCATTGGAATAACCTCCCTGACGATGTAGTGTGCATTCGTGATCACGTGCCGTTTAGAAATAAAATACTAACAATTTATGAATGTGTTTCCTAAGCATACCTTTTATATTCATGTTTATTCATTGTGCATTGACATCTCGACCCGTTCAAACATGTATAACACATGTTAGTGTCATATTATTACAGTGTATGTTATGTCACATTTTAGCAATTGTATAATACCTGACTTTTGAATTATTTTCGTTTGTTTTGTGTTTTTGACAAATAACAATTGTATAGTCCCCCTCACATAATGCTCCTACTTGGAGCCTGTGAGGTATTTGTAAATAAATAAATGAATACATAAGGAAGTTGTTCGTGCAATACTTTGGCACTGCTTCTAAACTTCGTTTCCAAAATTACTCTTGCGTCTTGCTATCTGCAGCTGCGATTAGCTTTCTGGCTGTTGAATTCCTGAGGAAGCGAGTCTGACCCTGAACAGCTTCACATACACACTCGCAATTTTTGCCGCAATTATGCAGGTTACACTGAAAAAAAATTGCGCGAATACTTTTTACCCGGATTTATACGATTTAAGCAATTTTTATTGCTACAAGTTTGCGCATTAATTTCGTTAGCAGAAGCACGCCCGCTATAATAACTGCAAGTTTGTTCAGTGGTGTTATCTTTGCGGAGAGCGCTGATGGTGACATCAATCGTCTTATATTTAATGTCACACTGAGAAAAACGGCCTTACCATGTGACGCAGAGTTAGCAGCCATCCAATATAACTGTGCAGGCAACTTCAGGCCACTATATACAGTATAGCCAAGGAACGGCACATTTGTGCAAATTATTTTCGTTAAACCAGTACTTTGAGCTTTATAAAATTGTTATTGTGGGTTCCTGCAGCGAAGATGCAATGATTAAAATTTCTCATGATAGAGTAACGGCAGAAGTAACGTCCGTTACTTTTTTTCGGTAACGGTAACGGTAGCGGTAACGCGTTCTTTTTTTGCTAGCGTAACGAGTAACGTATTTAGTTCCTTTTTTTAGGTAACGCATACAACACTGCTATAGGTATGTCGTGTGTGTGTGTGCGTGTGTACGTGTGTGTGTGTGTGTGCGTGTGTGTGCGTGTGTGTGCGTGTGCATGCGTTCGTGCGGATATCGCTATTGCGTTCAGGCTCTTAAAGGCGAAGCTTAAGGGTCCCCCAATTTTTGCTCCTTATTGCGCCAATTTTGTACGGTTCTGGCATGTGCATTTTTGATCGCCATCGAACCACATCGGTGTCAAAAATTTTACACGATTTATTTCGATCTGCACTTCGCAGAAAGGGGTCAATCGCGATCGAAAGATGCAGTCGCGGTAGGGCTTTGATTGCGACAGTAAATGCACCGTGCATGTGCCAGCCAGACCTATCACTTTGCCAATTTGAATGCACTAGCATGCTGCAAGGAGTCGCTTACAATGAATTAGATAGCAATCTTATGTTTTAGTGAGAATACCAGTGTCCAGCACTTACATGTTCAGTGACAAGAAGTATGACAATCAGCGGCTCCTGTTAGAAAGGGAATCAGTGTTGGAAGCTGTCCGTGTTGTCGCCTGCAGCATAAAGCAACATAAAGAAGCCACAGTGGATGGGCTCATTCTACATACATCTTCTACAAGCAAGGAACCCCGTGAGCTGGAAATAACATTAAAGAAAAGTCAGGTGACAGCGGTATCACGCCTTTGTAATGAAGAGCAACAATTAGAGTGAAGGATCAGGCTTGGTTCCTTCGCGTACGCACCGCGCGCTGGCACGGAGCAGTAAAGTACCATGGCACCGGTAATTTTTGCTGCACTTTCCAAGATTGTGTAGTCTCTACAGGTGTCCGCGCACATGAAGCGAGAGCAAAACAACGCTCTTGCAAGATAAAACGCCAGAAATCGCGGTTAAAAGCAACGCATTCAAACGTCCACTTCCCTTCGCCGCAGCAACGTGAGATCAGGTGATCCAACCATGCACGTCACAACGACTGCAGCGCCCGCGCCTCCAATGGCGCGTCATATGCAACCACAGCCCTGCTAAAGCGTGGCCTCCGCGACTCGCTCCGGTAAAGCGCGTAGCCGGAGTTAGTCCCAGAGGACATGGCGGAAGAAACGCGAGGAGCTTCTTCACATTACACTCGGCTGTTTTTCTTTATGGCAGATACTGTAATTCAGCTGCGTAACTTGTAGCGTCTCTATGTTACGTCAGCCTCGTGTAGATAGCACTATCGCAGTTAGTTCGGAGCAGTGAGTAGCGGGAACATTTTATCGGATTTCAGCGAGGCTCCACCAAAGGTACCAAAAATGACGTAGTTCCGGTTAGTTCGTTTCCACGCCCACACTTTCCGCGCGTTCGCGTGGGCGGAGCAATGCAAACATTTCTTTCGTGTATTTTAGAACTCCTGCTGCGACAACCGCGGAAAAAAATTGCGACGTCGGTGACAATAATGTCGGTCCTTGTTAACCAAGGACAGTTGGTGTTAACCATAAGGTTTTACCGCATTCTAAAACCACTTCAGCTTCCCTTAAAGCAATGTGTTCGCATGTACACACTTGTCCACTAAAACTTGGAGCACGCTTGACCTTCCCCTTCAAGAGTAGAACGCGATCGCCTTCTCAATTGCCAACCTGGCTTCGGTTCGCGGTGCATCTCTCAACCACTCCGTAAGGAAACGAATGACTGTGCTCGTAACATTGGCCGTTTAAAACTATCCTAGAATGCCTACTGCAAGTACAGTTGTTAAGTGCCCACTGCGCCATAATTCTTCCTTTTGCGAATCAGCGAAGGGCCCACTGCGCGTCCGTAAGGCAACACGCGAACCTACACAGCTGCTCACTTTGTTCATGCTTTTGCAGCTGATGATGATTAAATATGTCTGAGCGCCTTGAATGGGTGGCCCTTTTAAACACCCACTCTTTGCGCAATTCACATGTTGTGACACCTGGTGCGATTTTATACGCTTCGAGCAAGCAATATTACATGCGTTAAGGAGACTCCTTCCACAATATGATAATCATATACTATTTTTTCCCCAAGTAGCTTCAAGCAATAGCGGGCTCTGTGGCACAACACCTGGTCACCACGCAGAGGGCCTGGGTTCGGATCTCACTCGAACCGAAGATTTTTTATTATTTATTTTATTAGCATCTTTCTCGATTTTTCGGTCACGGACAAGATGATTTTTCGCTCCCAACCAACTACGCCGACACCGATGCCGACATAGACGCCGACACCGGAATTTCAGCTAAAGGAGCTCTTTAACGCTATCGCGTTAATAAAGACCACATCGGAGTGCGTGGCAGCCGCTCAGCACCACCGCCGTCCAGCGGCTGCAACGAGTTCCACGCAGGCGCAGTGAGCGCTGTGAATTGCGCTCTTTCGTCGCGTGAACGGTTCGCTTCACGCCGATTCGAAGCGTGGTAGCACACGGTAGCGGATGGCGAAAGAGAGCTATTCACAGCGCGCACTGCGCGTGCGCGAAACTCGTTGTCATTGCCATCTGGTAGTGGCGCCGAGCAGCTCCCACGCACTCGGATATGTTCCCTTTAACAGTGGAACGTTGTTTAGATACGCCATAAGGTCGCGAATATAAGAGGCGTAATTTAGGTATGTTAACTGCGGAAGCAATGCAGAACCCCTTGGAAATGTTCCTTTTATTCCTGGTGCTCCGAATTCGGGCTATCTCACTTTGTGTCGTGCTTGATTGAGCGTTTTTTTTATGTGTAAATGAAGAATCTGACTTTGCATAATGCACGTTTATCCAAGGTTATCACTGGAGCAGTCCGAGGGGGTCGAGCTCCTCACCTCGTTCCTGAATTTGACATAGGCATATATACACCACGCGGCCGCGGTGGTCTTGTGGTTATGGTCGACTACTCACCTGAAGGTCCGGGGGTAGAATCCCGGCCGCGGCGGGCGCATTTTAATGGAGGCGAAATGCAGGCCTGTATACTTAGGTGCACTTTAAAGAACACCATATGGTCGAAATTTCCGGCGTCTCTCATAATCGAGTCGTGGTTTTGGGACGTTAAACCCCAACAATTATTGTCGCGTGGCTGTGCCAGTGAAGAATGCAGCAATGAAACCGGTAACGATGAACTATTTCGCGTACCTCTGCCGAGCGAAGGAAGCAACGCTCACAGACAACGATATCGGTGAGCACGATCGTAGACAATCTGATCTTCCGTAAAACGTGTCGCCTCTTAACACACGCGCAATCGTGCATGCTAGATTTATTGCATGTCGTTGCGTAAGTTCCAGGATTAAATTAGCTACACGCGTCGTGCATGAAAGCTGAGCAAAACATTAGAAAGCGCTGCACAAGATTCCTGTACATTTAATCGGGTTTTGCGCTCTCCGAGAGTCTTGAGCGATGAAACCAGGCGACCATGCGAACGGAAAAAAGTACGCGTGGCAACACGGTGGAGCATGTAGAACAAAAAGCATCCACACGCAGCCCGAAGGCTGACCATTGGCGGTGGGGAGAGACATGGAATGTTGGAGACACTGAGACTACAGTGTTACACGAGCAAGTGAATGCCGCCACCAGAACTTATAAAGACTGCTTAGAAGTCCTGGTTGGCTTTTCCGGCATAGCCCGTCTTCCTTGTCTTGCTGCTACTCGCTTTGGGAAGTAGTTCTGGACGAATTTGCGGGATTACGCCACCTTGCGAGATAGTCACGTCAGCGAGCAGTTTGCCTAGTTCTTCGTCGTTTCGGATGGCGAGCTGTAGGTGACGCGGGCTGATCCTCGATTTCTGGTTGTCCCGCGCTGCGTTGCCGGCCAGTTCGATGACCTCGGCGGCGAGATACTCGAGCACGCCCGCCAAGTAAACTGGCGCGCCGGCGCTGACGCGCTCAGCGTAGTTTCCCTTCTTGAGCATGCGGTGTATGCGGCCAACCGGGAATGTCACGCCAGCTCGTGAAGAGCGGGTCTGCTGCTTCTCAGGTTTGCTCGTCTTGCCGCCGCCACTCGAGTTGCGACCAGAAGACATGGCAGTGGCGACGGAATTTCTCAAGGCTGGTGAAGACCTGCAGGGTAATATACAGAGGACGTTCGCCGTTACTAACTAAAGAACGAACAGGTAAAATAGCACTGCACTGTCCCGCGGCAACACAATGTCTCGCGGGGAGGGGGTGCAAAACACCACAGTGCATTCAACGTTGTGCCAGTAACGCAGTACTTCCGAGCACTAGGCCTCAACACTGTGCATATTCGGCAACCGCCCGTAATTCTAGACGCATCGGCAATGTCTGAATGATATTGGGGCACAACGACAGCATAAATGTGGGAACAACGCCAGGACGCGCCTAACGCCGTGAAACCAGCAAGACAACGTACCGCTGTCATGTATTCATATAACCGGCCACGGGCTTTACCGATATGCTAGACTGCACCATTCGCTAAATGAGCCGATGAAACCGGTCAGACACGTAGAACAAATTGAAACTAATACTCAAACGTAAACTTTCCAATATTTCCGACGTTCCTTTGCTATACTGCGACATTTGGATTAATAAGGGCACCCTCATGTACAAGGCTGAGTGGATACGGCCTGCAGACTACGCGCACTACAACAATGTACTGCATTGCTCCTGATCTATGGGCACTGCCGTGAACGCTCTTACCTTTGGGGAGACCCCTTGGAGACCCGAGGACGACAAGTGCTAGGAAATTCCGTGTCTGTGAAGTCTAGCTCACCGCAGTGAAAGGCCGTTGTCATCGTTAGTGGGTGGAGTTTTATGCGACCGATTCCGGTCACGTGCCTTACTTGCGTGCCCACGGCCCACTGTCGCGCAGTGGCGTCAGGCCTCGGACACTTCGACTAGTTTCGGTATTGGAAATAAAGCGTCATGATACAGCGTCAGATCAGTGCTCTGGCACGGCTGCGCAAAAAAAAAAAAAAAAAAAAAACATCACAAGACTCAATCAATCGTAGGCGCGTATTTATCGAATGAGATTAGAGTCGACAGAAAGCCTCTGCACATGTCGCACTTTGGAAAAAGCGAGAAACGGCTATTAAAACTTCCCAGTAACACCCGTTTGACTATACTCGCGCTCCTCGCTCCACTTGACATATTTCTCTGGAGTTACGTTGTGAATTCTAAAAGAAAGTTAGCGCTGTTGCCATTATCGACGTGCCCTTCGTTACCGGCAGCAGTTTGTTTGCGTTTAATAACTACGCAAATTTTAGTAGGATGTGAAGAGCGCCTCTGTCTCCAGTATGAGACATACAAAGCTGAAGTCAAACGGTTTATTAGTATGTTGACTAGCCATTTTGCAAGTCTCTGAGCAAGTGTAGAAAAAAAAAAAAAAGTCAGCGTGGCGTAGTGGTAAAGTATTCGGCTCGGGATCCGCAGGTCGGAGGTTCGATTCCCGGTGGCGGACGTTTTTTTTTTTTTTTTTTTTTGCAGACGGTTTTTCTTTTTTTTTGTACTAGTGCTATCTACATCGCCTTCTATACAATTATTTATGTGTGACGGCTAGGCACGATGGTGCCGACGCTGTAGAGCCGTTTTACGCTCCGTCATTCTCCAGCATCCAGCATACACCACGTGCCACCATCTTCCAGCACCATAATCCACCATAATGGTGGATGGTGGAATCCACCATTCCTCATGGTGGATGAATTTTCAATAGGGATGTTTCTGGTAGCAAGCAAAAATTCACCACCTTTTGCATATGTGGCTTTATCTTTCCAACCTGCGCATCAATAAAGTAAAGTTATGCAATTGTGCGTGGAAATAAAATGTGTTCTTGGCTATTTCGTTTTTTTAACACCCTATATATTTATTTAGACGCTTCATTCGTTGCGCCGACGGGCGGCGCTTTCGCTCTTATCTCTTCTGCTGCCATTCCGTGCGTCTGCTCCTGCTGCTTTCACTGTGTGCACGTGTAGAATTTTTCTAGTATGCCTTGAACGGGAATATTTTGGTGTTTGTGAGTGCGACCGTGCTCAAAATGTCAGAAAAACTACGAAAAGGAAACATGGCGTGCTGCGCTTCTGTGTGGTGCGAAATTTTTCCTCTTCCCAGCGGACAACAGTTAAGCGCACTTTTTATACGGTCGTTACGAAGAAGCAAGCGCTATCTTTCTCAAAAAAGCTACAAGGCAAACCAAAAAATTTTCCGCTGTTGTTTTACAGTGATCTTTCTTGTTTTGTTTGGCACAGCGCATTTTCCTGTAATGTTTAAGCATGTAAAGCTACTTCTCGGCAGTTGCTCGTGAGCCTATTGATGGCAGCTGACGCGCAGACAGCAATTTCGCTTCGGTATCGTCTGTGTTAGCCTTTACTCTTAATTTTTTTTCCACGAGAAGAAAGCTTACAAATAATGTTTGCCGAATGTGCTCAAACGCTTCTTCGACGAACTGCTTTGGCTTTATATCATTCCGGAGCTCAGTTTCTTGGAGTGACATTACCACTTTTGCTGTTCGTTAGCTCGAAAAAAGCCCGCAAAACCATTTGCGTAGCAGTTACCGCTTGCATTCCGTGTTACAAGAAGTTAGAGTTACCTGCGCGACGGCCGAGCTGCGCTTCGCTTTTCAACCAGTGCTTGAACAATTTTTTTGGTCTCTGCTTCGCATTCAATACTTTTTTCGCTTTTACGTGTTGTTTATTGATGTCCATGGTGGTATTTCTTCCATTTTCTAGGTGTGACGTATGGCGGAATGACGCGCGCCAAAAGGGGTGATCTGGTGGAGCTGGCATGGAAGCAAATCTACAACGGCTGCTCGGACTGCTTCACCGAATCTGCTTACACCGGCCCTGCCAGAACGCGGCTGTTGTTGACGGCTGTTCCCGCTGTTGCAGTGGAAGTGATGTCCCTGATCGATGAAGGTAAGAAAACAAGTTTTTAGAGGTTGTGACTACCTTTGCTTCTTTACTTGATTTTCCCACATCTTATTCTCTGATGCATAATTCACGTGCCACATATAGGCATGAGTCCAAGTGTGTCCGGTACACTGGATTTCATGCTACGGTCTTCCTCCGCTACCTCCCTAAACGTGACTTATATCAAGTCTATCTTCAAGGACCCCTCCCGGCCACAAATCACGGCTGATTCGGCTCAAGACCACCCGGGCCAAAACAGCGTCGCCGCAAGTCAGGTATGCACATGGCCAGCTTGTTGCTTTTGGACATCAGGGAAGGGACGCGTATTTTCGCTTTGTGCAGTGGACGAGAAAGCTAGGGGAGAGGTGAGAGGGTAGGGGGAGAGGGGGAGAAGGATTGGAGAACCAAAATAAAGGGAACGGTGCAATAGTGAACAGCTTTCTTTTTTTCGCGTCGTCTGCTACCGCACCGCGTGACATTACGCCGCGAAAGTTGTTCCGCGTGTGCCAGGGCATTGCGTGCTTTTCGGTTTTTTAACAGCGGCACTGGTTAAGCTCGCATAATCCTCGTTAGTCGCGGACAAAAATTGTCATCATCATGAATCGGCACGCACCCTCTTCGTCCTCTTCTTCATGTTCTGCTTCACTCGCCGAACACGTGCGTTAATTTGTCCGGCGTGGGATGCAATAACTCTGAAGGGAGGGAGAACGAGTACAAAGAGAGAGAGAAAGAAAGAGGAAGCGAGAAATATAGAGAACAAAAGGGAAGCAAGCGAACCAAATAGATAGAGAGAAAGAAAGAAATGCAAATAAATATAGACAAAAAATCACAGCATATCCACGGAGTGAATGATGATGAGTGGGCGAAGCGAGAAACATCTGGCGTCTTTCGTTAAGCAGCTGGCGTCTTTTCGTTTTGCTTTAGAAACATCTGGCGTCTTTTCGTTTTGCTTTTAGAAAACATCTGGCGTCTTTCGTTGGTTTATTTCATCAATCAACGGCGTTTTGAACAAAATTTTTATTGTTTAATCACGCACAGGAGAAATCTCACTAGGCACTACCTTGGAGATAAACAATGGCTGCTAATGGGAATGAGAGACAGAAGAAGTCGTCTTTTAGCTAACACTTACACTTCTACTTCTACTAACGTTTCCTACTGGAACATGCCAATGGCTGCTAATGGGGAATGAGAGACAGAAGAATTCGGCTTTTAGTTAACGCGCACGCTGCGAATTTTTTATTGTTCAACAACGCACAGGAGAAATCTCCCACCGGCACCACCTTGGAGGTCAAGATCTGGTACTAGCGTTAAGACTGGTTACGCACTACGACGGGGACGAACGGGTGCCGCTTTAAGGAGCTTCGCCCTTAAAAAGACAGAAGAAACAGAGAGACAAGGAACGCAGCCCAGCTCCGCGCTACCTTGAGGCTTAGAACCACTAATGAGAAGCTCCCTTAGTTTCTTTTTTTTTTGGGTGATAACGTGCGGTGCACGGTGTTCCAGAATCCTGGCGCAACTAAAGATGCGAATATTGTCTTTTCACAACTAGCGAATTCACGCGCGTAAGAAGACGCATCGCTCTTGGCGTTGCAGCAAACAATACAACAGTCACCCGCCGTTATGGCGTATCGGATACGGTGTTGCGCTGTGAAACAGGGCGTCGCGGAATCAAATCATGTTTAGATCTGGGCTAAATTTATACACGCCTCCGGTAGTCAAAATAGTCCACAGTCTCTGACTAGGGCGCGTCTCATGGGCGTATTGTCGTTTGTAAAACCGCCCAATTCAATTCAGTACGACGAAGCCAAATTTTGCCACGTGCTGCAATGATCTCCATAAGTTTGGTTGCCGCTGTACAGTAGAAATTTTACAGGAGCAAGAGTACGCGTGTCGGCGCCCAGCAGCTTTTAAATGATTGGGATTTAATTTCCTCTTGTGGGCAGTGTAGAATGGTAAAGCCAAAGTAAACAAACAACTCACAATACTACAATATTCTTAGACCGCTAGGGAGAAACCAGCAATGCTTAACATGTTACGTGAATGTACAACAGCATTAAAATTTGGAGCATTGCTTAATGCCTTTTGGAGGAGCATTTTTAGTTGAAGTCGTGCAAAGATATACAATCGGAGCGGACCAGTCTGAGTTGGATTCGCCATTTTGCGGAAAGAGTGCCGGTATTTGTTTAAGAAATAGTCCAATATGCGTGCTTAAATGTTACTCATTTTGCCCTTATTTGCAGAAGGCGACCCCACCAGAGCTGGCTCCGTCTCCCATGAATCGCCGTCTCATCTCTGTATAATGCGATCATTTGTATTTACTATACGTGATACGCAGCTATACGCTACTGTGGCATGTATTCAATGTCTTCGTTTTTCATGCGTTGCTAATAAAATCGGTGAGTAAACTACATTTTCCGACTACTCCTTTTCCTGCTGAAACAAAATTTCACGCATCAGGGCGTGCTGGCTCGCGCGTATTCATCCGAGAAACATTCCCAAACAAATGTTTTGTGCACGTGCTCAGATTTCACGAAAATGATCAACCGAAAGCTGCCGATAACATGTGCAGCAACAACATAATGTGAAAATAAATGTGCGAGAGGTGTTGGTTTCAGCTTGGGACACACAAGGTAGTCGCGCGCTCGTTGAGCACATAGCAGACGACAAGCGGCACGGCGTTTTCTCCTCGCGCATCGACGAAAGCGTTGTCATAGCAGCAGCAGTGCTTTTTTTTTGTTTTTTTTTTTTTTATTTTGGAAGTTTGGCCTACCAAACACCAGGGGGAAAATTGGCGCTAATGACGCAATTCCCGCTTACCTGGGGGGTATACTAGCTGACCTAGGCCTGGTGTCGTTTCCTGACTCAGTGAGGTAAGTTGTCTGCATAGTGTTGCCACGCAGCCCCCCCCCCCCCAGTGAGCTCATCTCATGACTTGGAAAATAAGTGTTGTTTCCATAAAAGTTTCACCTTTTAACATCAAGCACAATGCCTTGAAATATTGCACACATTTACATTTTCGCCCTATTATCACGCGAGTGTCGACCAGAGAGCCGATATGCGCCGTGCTATGGAGCGCATCGACGAAATGTGCGAGAGTACGCGCACGCGCCCAAAGCATAGAGAAACATACTACATAAAGAGTGGCCACAAGGGCCGTTTCGCGGCCGAGCATTTGAGGGTCTAACCACCCGCCAGATAGCGTAGCGATGACCGCTACCACTTCGCTTCAAAGATAGACAGCTTATCATGCCTCCAGCGGGCTGCATCGACGCGTCTTATATTTCTCTAAGGTGTCCCCTCTGCAGCGTCCCGTGTCCACAGAAACGTTGATGCTGCGCCGGCCGCTCCGGTCATGTGCCGCTGGTTACGCCCACCTCGCCGCGCCGGTTCGCTGCTGCGTTAAGTTGCTTCCTTTTGTCTGCACAAACAATTGGCAGTTTCTTGAATTCAACATTGTTAAACTGATGTTTATTGATGCCAGAGGAGTGTAACGCGACAGCGTTAAAGAGCTCGTTCCGCAGAAATTCCGGTGTCGGCGTCGTTGGTTGTGAGCGAAAAATCATCTTGTATCAAATAAATAATAAAAAATGTTAGGTTCGAGTGAGAACCGAACCCAGGCCGTCTGCGTGGCAAGCAGGTGTTCTACCACAGATCCACTCCACTTTTTTTTCTTTATTACCTGGCTTTCGTACAAACACATTACAAAGACAACACTGCTATAAATTTACCCTATGTACATTCTACATGAGGTGACATATATCAACCAGCAACATGCTGGTATCGTAAGTTTAAAATTCAGGCAATGTTACAAGTGGCTCTACTCTTGAGAGCCAATCGGGAGGTTCCGGTGCCGCTTTATGAATCTCAAGAAACCAGTGCACACTCTCTCTGAAATAGGCTCGGGCAGGCCGCGCATCTTTGTCGAAATGCTGACCTGCCATTCTCGAACGCCACAAAGAGTGGAGGCCCATGAGCATGATTGCGTCAAATGGAACGCCATCTTCGTTCTGTACACTCAGGAATCGAATGCCGTACGGGTACAAGGGAATTTTTTTTCTTAATTGCTCTCTGCAACACATCCCAAAAATAAACCGCCTCCCAACAATGTAAAAAAACATCATCTATTGTTTCCGGTAACTTGTATATTATACAATGCGTGCCCCAAGGCAAAAAACACCCCTTTCCATCTAAAAAACTTTTCTCTGGCAATGTTCCCGAATGCAGCTTAAAGAAAAATGTTTTCGTTCCAGGCTGCACGTGCATTTTTTTAACCCTCTTTAAAACATTGCTGCCTGGGCCAGGGGGGTGAAACTTCGCGGTTTTTCTGTCCCGTGACCGCAGCGATCCTAATGTTTGGGGGCTGTACTACCTACGAGCATAAGTGAACGTTGTTGTTTCATTTTATACTTATTACCAGGTTACTTATTAACTCCCGAGTTTTTAATACTCAAGTGAACCTAAAGGTTGCAGTTCGAGGTTGCGAAAATACTAGCGCCACCCGCAGTGGAAAAAGGGAACTGTGCCGTCCTATCTCTCACGGCGAAAAAGGGGCGTTTCTTGTCGCGCGCCTATGTATGCTACGGCCTGCGGTGTCCCAAAGGCCGCTTTTACCACCGTAAAGTTTGTTTAAGCGAAACTGGCGAAACCTTTGCAAGGTTCAGCGAAACAGACGCATCAATGGATTCGCGCCGTTATCACAAATTGTGCTGTGTTGAGTGGTGTCGAAATTGTTCAGGCCACACCGGCATAAAATTCTTTCGGATCCCAGCGGACGAAAGGTACGATCTGCATTATGCTCGTTTTGTTTTTCTACAATTGCACGGCATATCAGGATGCGGTTGCAGCAGTAGCTGTGTAGTTTAATTGAGCATGCACGTGCATTATTTATTTATTACATTCTGATTGTCTGCTCTGCGGCTTGAATTATACTGTACGCTTGAATTTACTGTATGAATGGTACGTTTAGGCAATAAAAGATTCCAACAAACTCTCCTCTTTATCCATGTCTAATTTATGTGTACACGTAAACAAAAACAAAGTCTTACTTAGAATAATTGGTTCAAGAACAGGTGGATGGGCAAACCTTAATCAATCAGAACGCAATGATTACCGTTTTATCATGTGGCGGGTTGCGCAATAGGAAGAAGGTCGCGCGCTCGCCATCTGAATACCTTCCACTCGCTCAATTTGGCTTGCTGGTGCATCCCAATTGAATTTGGCGCTAAATCCCCCCCCCCCCCTCCACCACTCGTATCCTCAGTCCTCATCAAGATGGCGTCCCCCAGTGCGTGTCTGCAATGCGCCGCCATGTTTTAGTACCGCCCCCAAACACCAGGCGTTCGTCCGGCGCTGCGAGCGAGTATCGCGTTCCATGGATGGTATAGGAAGTTTCACTCCCCTGCCTGGGCCTCCCTCGTACAATGACCTGTACAACGGCACAGGCAAGACAACATCACAAATAGCAAAGTAAAGTTCCTTTCGTTTCACATTGGCAAGATATTCTCTCGAAATCCGCACGGTAAGAAATCTTACACTCGACACTATTTCTTTATAAAAGCCACCAATCCCTCCTACACACTCTTCAGTTGAGACAACATACTCAGGCAGCAGTCTACCTAGTCGCAATTGGCATATGGTGCGCAGGAAAGGATCGGTGACATCTCTAAAGAACAAAAACGGGTTAACCAGCTGACGGAAGAAGAGGTGACCCAGTCCGAGCCCCCCCTCTTTTACCCGTCGGAACAAGTTGGTACGGCTGCACCGTTCCCACCCAGAAGCGCAGACAAAAGTGGCAAATATCCTGTGGAACTTTTGCACGTTAGCCCGTGAGCAATGCAGCACTTGCATAACGTACCAGAGCTTGCTGATGAAAAACAGGTTGCAAATAGTGGCTCTGGCAAAGATCGATAGGGCACCTGATTTCCACTTCTCTGCTTTCTCCCGTGTGTCCTTAGCCTGACTTTTCCAATAGTGATCGCTGTCGCGATAACACTCCAGCGGGATGCCCAAGTACTTGCCCGGGGTCGTCACGCAGGGCACATAAGCAAAGTGGTCTGGTTTCGTTGGCCACGATCCGTGCCAGAGCCCTAGGCACTTGGACCAGTTAACACCGCTCCCTGTAGCCTGGCTGAAATCACGCACAGTTTTGACAGCCTGTTCTATACTGTGTTGATCCTTTGTGAAAACGGCTACATCGTCTGCATACGCAAGCAGCTTGACTTCAGCTGCATGTAACCGGAACCCATTGATTCTGTTGTTGTTGATTACCTTCAAGCACAATGTTTCAATATAAATACCAAAAAACAGGGGCTGAGGGGGCAACCCTGATGGACCGAACGTTGCACACTAATGGGGGCCCCCACACTCTTATTTACTATCAACCTGGTCGTGCAGTTTCGGTACGCCAGGGCCACTCCCTCGCAGATCACAGAACCGACATTAGCGTGATTTAAAACAGCAAACAAAATTTTGTGATCAACACAATCAAAAGCCTTTTCCAGATCAATCTGCAATATGGCAACCTGCTCATATGAAAAATCACAATATTCCAGTATGCTCCGCGCTTTATGGATGTTTAGGATCGCCCTTTGATACCACATGTCTGCTGAGGCCCGACGATGTCTTGTATGACTGTCTGCAATCTTCGAGCCAATACTTTCATATAAATTTTATATTCAACGTTGGTTAGGGCTATGGGTCGATACGCTGTTACAGATCTGAGTTTATGTACAACCTCGGTCTTGGGTATGAGAACAGTGTGGGAAGACCTGTATGATGGAGGCAATGTGTTCAATTTATACGCTTCATTAAATATAACTGTCAGAATGGGGCTAATTTCGTGTTTAAACATTTTATAAAAGGCGGCAGTGAATCCATCCGGTCCTGGGGACTTTCCAGGATTTAACTTGTCTATAGCATGCTCCACTTCGGCCACTGTTATTGCACGCTCCAAACTTTCCTTCCTTTCGTCGTCCAGACGAGGTAAACCAGACAGAATTTCATTTTTGAAGCTTTCAAAGTCTACGTCTTGCAATGCGAACAGCTCCTGATAATATTCCGTGAAAGCTCTTTTTATGCCATCGGTGTCTTTTGATAAGGTACCACCCCATTCGATTTCGTGTATGTGGTTCCTTTCGGCGCGTGCTTTTTCTAAGCATAGCGCACGTTTCGTAGGCGTTTCGCCTGCAGCGGTGTCCTCTGCCCTTGCCCTCACAAGCGCACCCCGATAACGCTCTTCGTCCAGTTGCTCTATCTTTTGCTTCAGTTTTCTGATGTCTTCAATCCATTTTCCCGGGGCTCGGCATTCCTGCTTGAGTAGCTTATCAAGCAGCGCTTTTAATTCAGTCTCTTTCCGTTTCTCGCTGTACCGAATGCTCGTAGTCCTGTTAAATGCTTTTAATTTTAATGTTTCTTTAAGCAGCTCCCACTGTTGCCAAACGTGCAGGCTTTTGCTAGGATCTAATTTGCTAATTTCCTCCATTACTGTCGAATTATAGTCTTCGTCCTCAAGAAGCTTGCTATTTAATTTCCAGGTTTCCCACGAAAAAGAGTTACTTCTCTTGGTAATTCCGATAGAGCACTGGACTAAGCAGTGATCAGAAAAGGACACCGGGACTACCTCGTAACTAGCACATTCAGGAAGTATGCCGACCGATACATAAATGCGGTCGAGTCGTGCACAGCTAGGGCCTTCGAAGCACGTGTACTTCAATACACCCGAACATTGAAAACTTTCGGCAACGTCCTCGAGGTCCCACTTCTCGACGATTCTCATCAACATATCCGTGCTCTGATCTCTAAAAGACCGAGCGCTCGTTTTGTCATGGGAACTGAGGACACAGTTAAAATCCCCTAACAATACTAACTTTCTTCCTGAACTTAGCCGTTGTTCAAGGCCACAAAAGAACAAGGCCCTATCTTCAACCTTGTTGGGCGCATATGCACATACGACACGCCATTCGGTGTTGTACAGTACTCACGGATTGAAACAGGACACTCGGAGCGTGTGGCCGCCGGTGCATGGAGCGCCGCTCGTGGGTACTACTGGAACCAAGTTGTTGCATTGTGGTATAGAACGAGGGAGAGAACATCTACGCTGCAGAATTGCTCCTTCCGGTCGCCAGCGAGCCGGCCTGCAGTTCACCACACTGCCAGCGGGGCGCTGCAAGGCTTGCACGCTTTCTTACGCGAAACGAAAGGGCTTGCCAGTGCACACCTACATTGTGGCGCGAGCTGAGGAAGTTCTCGTTAGACGCGCTTTGGCGTTGCGGCACACATGCTGCGCAAGTAATACACCGGATCCAGTTAAGCGGTTGCGCCTTACGTGCGTTCGTTGATGCTACATCGGTCGCTGCTTGTGACACGATGTCGAACGTGGGCGAAGAAAGCGGGAAGAACGCAGACATTATTTTACTTCCCCGTGATTTGTGACTGCGATTGATAACCGCGACGATAGCGGGCCCTCCACTTGAATGTTGGCAGAATGCAATGCTTACACGCATGCTGTAAGGCGCAATCTCTTAGCTGAGTCCTGTGTTTTACTTGCACAGTATGCGTGCGACATCGCCAAAGCGCATGTAACGAGAGTGTCAGTTGCTCTCGTCGCAATATACGAGGTGCGCACTGGCGAGTCATTTCAGTCGGCATACGAAAGCGCGCAAGCGTTGCAACGCCACGCTGGCAGTGTGGTGACGGTGAACTACAAGCCGGCTCGTCGGCGACCGGAAGGAGCGATTCTGCTGCACAGATGTTCTCCCCCTCTTTCTATACCAGAATGCAACGCCTTGATTCCATGAGCACCCACGAGCGGCGCTGCATGCACCGGCGGGTACGCGCTCCGAGTGTCCTATTTCAATCCGTGAGTACTGTACAGCGGTGAGCACTCTTAGGGTGAACACGCGAGCGCGTGGCCGACGGCTCTGTCGGCGCCGCGTAACGGTCATCGGTGGAAACATTGCACATGCGCATCATGCGTTCTACGAAATACTCTTTCCACCGCGCGCACACAAGCGTATCCCCAACAAGCATATCTATGACGCAGTGCGCGTGGTGGAAAGACTGTATCGCAAAGCACATGCTGCGCATGTGCAATGTTTCCAACGATGGCTGTTACGCGGCGCTGATTGTGCCTTCGGCCACGCGCTCGCGTGTTCACCCTAGCAGTGCTCACCGCTGTACATTGAAAAGTCAAGAAAGGCACACCGGCCCGACGCACACGAAAAATGAGCGTTCACCTGAAGCCGTGGCAACTTAAACAATAAGCAGCCAGCCGATGTGCCCACTGCGTGACTAACAACGACAACAAATCTAGACGCGAAACGCTGCACCATGCCGCTGGTCTCTTCTTCGCCGTCAACTTTTGTTTCCTGAACTGCCAGGACGTCGATGTCACGTTCCGTTAAAAGTCGATGTACCTGGCTTTGCTTTCTTTTTCCGGCCAGTCCTCTAACGTTTATGGTTGTGACTTTTAATGGGCAGACAGGCGCCATTTTAACGATAGGGAAACAGACCAGCAGCACTGTGCCTACCTCTCGCGTCTAGCACGTGGCTAGACGGCGCCATCGCCGGCGGTGCCGTCCGGCGCAGAAACTGGAAGTAGCCCGACGGTGTCGGCGTTGCCGCCACGCTTGTCGGCCAAGACATTGGGTCGCGGTCGAATGGATGACCGCCTTACTTGGGCAGTCTTTGCCGGGGGTTCCTCAACGCCAGACACCGTCGCTTGAGTCCCGTCGTGTCCGGTCTTGGGGTGCGGACGCTTCGACGCCACAGCAACATTGGTAGCCGTGCGGATGCGACCCTTCTCAGTCTGTGGCTCGCTCGGGCCCTTGTGCTCGCCGCATTTGCTTCCTGGCGAGCTGTCCGTCGCATTCCCCGTTGTGTCACTTGACCCTGCCAAGTCACCCGCCGCTCCTTGGGGCGTCGGTACTTCAACCTTGTGGGTGTCGGCTCCAGAAGACGCTGGCAGGGCCTGTGTTAACGGCTTTGAGCCAGACGAGCCACCTGACGCTTGTTCTTCCAGCGGGCCGTCTCCTTTCGGGGCTTTACCGCCGGAAGGCGCCGACGTGTCCGGTTGCCCCACCTGCTTTTTCGCCTCGTCGGTGCCCCTCGCTGCCTCCTCAGCCTCAGCGACGTCCATCAATTCGTCGCTATCGTCCGCCCTTGGAAGCCCGGTCGCCGACGCGTAGGTACAGACACAGTCCACATCCGCGTGTCCGTAACGCCGGCCCTTCGAACACCGGGGCACCCTGCAGTCCCGGCGAACGTGTCCCGTGCCGTGGCAGCGCAGGTACTGCATTGCACGCCCGGGCACCACCACGAGGGCCAACTCGCCAGCGACACGAACCTGGAGGGGCAGGTCGTCAACCTTTACTCCCGGCTTCAGCTTCAGCAACACGGTTCTTGTGGTGGAGCCCTTTTCTCGCATGCCTTGTACGCGCCAACGCTCTCGGGTAACCTCGGTGACGTTCCCGAATGCAACGAAAGCGGTCCGGATGTCGTCGTCTTGGACGCCGTGAAGCATCCAATGCAGGCGCAGTTTGACCTGCTGGTCCTCAGGGTCGAAAACCACACACCGGCGGCCTTTGACCTTCAGCTCCTTAACCGCTGCTAATTTCTTCGTGGCTTCACTGGTTTTCAGTGTCACCGCCCAGACGTGGTTGATCTGGTACTCCCCTAACGCCACAACGTCGGGGAGCACACCAGCCGTGGCGAGGGCGTCTCGGAAGTCTTCCACCTTGTAGGGCCGCTTACGCACGTCTCCGTGCAAAAACAACGTGTTGAGAACAACACGGCCAGTGGGCAAAGTAGAGTAGAGTAGAGTAGAGTAGAGTAGAGCCTGGAAGCTGTGGCTCATACCCACACTGGGGGATTGGCCAAGAACCGGTTAGTTTTTAAAGGAAAAATTGAAATTGAAGTTCAAACTTTGTTTAATTAATACGAAAGAAGTATAAAGTAATTAGAGTTAAAATTACACTAATAATAATAATATAGAATAGAATTGAATCAATAAAACCGATAATTTGGGGGAAAATAGAAATAATATTTTGGAAAGGTAAATTTTAAAATCTAAATCTTTTTGAACCTTTAAGAAACTCCTGCAATGCATCAGCAATCTTCCCGTCACTGTGGCCCAGAGAAAAAGCCCCGAAAGACAGTACATTTTGTTCATTTAATTCTATTCTAAGCAGACGGAACACAACACCTAATGTATTTTTGCGCAAGGTAGAGTACCTCTTGCAGGAAATGAGAAAGTGCTTCGTTGTCTCATGTATTCCGCAAAAAGGACAATTAGGCGATGCTGCCAGACCAGCTCTGTGTAGATAAAAATTTAGATAGGGAGTTTGACAACGTAGTCTTGTGATTGCGACTTCTATTGCTCGTGATTGACATACTTTACTATTCCACTGATGATTTAAATGCTGGAATTCTAATATTGTTGTTAATGACGGTGCGGAAAATTCTTCTAACATCATTTTCCTCCTAAATCTAGCACCTGTAATGAATTTGGATGCGGGCAATACCTGAATTACCGGGCCATTCAATGATGACCTGGCTAGCGCGTCTGCCATTTCATTCATAAATATGCCCTTATGCCCAGGAACCCACACTAATTTGATGAACTTTATGTCTTGTCTTGTCTTGTCGCCTAGATCTTGGCTCATACCCACAAGGGGGATTGGCCACACTGTACTTTATAATGTAAATGGTTAACACAACGCTTGCTAAAAAATAAAAAAATTAAAAAAGAGAGAAATTAGATAAGAACTATAATAACATTCCTTTAAAAAAAAGTGAAAGGGGCAGAAGCTTTCGATAAACCATAATATAAAAACAAATTAGCAAAAATAAAGAAGGGGGTCAAAGAATTGTATGTAACTGGCGGTACCACTAGCAGCGTATCCTTCCGGTTGCCTGAATGAATTTATGTAGCGTTGACAGAATAACACTGCGGCCCGCACCCAACTGACTGGCTCCAAACGATAAAAGGGTGGGTGTATCAACTGCCAATCCGAGCATGCCAATCGGTCTCTCAAGAATTATTCGGCGCAGTGAGGCGAAACGGCGGCATGTGAGAAGAAAGTGATCTATTGTTTCCGGTTCATTACAAACTGCACATAGGTTAGTTAATGAAAATCCTGATTTGTGGAGATAATAATTTAACCGAGGAACTCTACAGCGAAAGCTTGTTAGGGTCACCTCACATTGACGGGAAAGGCAGTTGGCGGTGTTCCATGTGAATTGCAAGTGCCGAAATTCTTCAGATTGTAGGAGCGATGTTTCGTTGATTTTTAAGATTAATAGGCGTTTGAATCGTTCAGCAGTAATAAAAGAAAACTGTGGAGCTACTAGTACCACCGGGAAATTTAACGATGCCGAAGCGAGCGAGTCAGCGGTTTCATTTAGTGCAATTCCAGCATGCCCGGGGACCCAAAGAAACCGAACTCACGCGCCGCGGCGGTCTGGAGGCTCCGGAGGGGCAGGAAGAGACTCAGCAGAATGATCCACTTCTGACATTTAATGAGGTAACAAAGCATTACCAACTTGGCAGGAGAGTCTATCCTCTTCCTCACCCGAAGCTCAGCAGAGCTCAGTCAGCTACTCTGAGAATGTTGCAGACGGGGTCTTTCCCGTCGCGGGGCATTCTCAGTAAGATGTACTCGGACGTTGACCCCGGTTGCCCCGACTGCAGTGAAACCTTTTGCTCCATGGCTCACATGCTCTGGCGATGTCCCGCGTTGCCTCAAACCCTTCTCTCCAGCGAAGCCGAATGGGAGGAGGCCATCAGAAGCACGGCACTCCGACAGCAAGCCCAGGCTATCCAGAGGGCCCAGGAAAGGGCGGAGCGTCACGGCGTTCTGTCCTCTACGTGGGCGCGGCCAGCAGTTACAACGGCCTCCCGTTAGGGGGTCGTAACTCCTCAGGATCCAATAAAGTTCGTTGTCTGTCTGTCTGTCTGTCTGTCTGTCTGTCTGTCTGTCTGTCTGTCTGTCTGTCTGTCTGTCTGTCTGTCTGTCTGTCTGTCTGTCTGTCTGTCTGTCTGTCTGTCTGTCTGTCTGTCTGATAGGCTACGCGGTACACGAGACCAAAATATCGTGAGAAGAGGAGACTGCTTTGCGGACGTTAAATGTGTACAAACAGATAAAGCATCCGAAATAATAATAGCTTTTGATTGCTGAGAATTTAGTTTCCGAAGAGCCAATGTAATAGCCAGGAATTCTGCAAGATAAATTGGCGTGAAGTCAGGCAAACGGAGCGCAAAAGACCAATTAAGCTGATGAGAAAAAATGCCTACTCCAGCCTTCTGAAGATTTTGCGTTGCATCCGTCGAAATTACCACATAATGAGGAAAATGACTGAGATGGTCTTGAAGGAGGCCCTCCAAAACATGCTTTGGAAGTAATTTAGCATTTTTTGGAAAAATTTCATCGAAAATTAAGTCAACTGGCATCGAACATAGGGTTTGGGGAGTTAAATGCTGAAGGGAAACGTGAAGATTAGACAACAGAGACTCGACGAAAATGACTTGGGGTCTTTAATAACGAGGCCACGGGCGCCTAAAGAAAGAATCTGGAGATTTGATGAAAAGTGTCTGTGAACGGGAGAGGGGCGCATCGTAGAGTTTTAAAAATGTTTGCACGGTCAGCTGTCGAAATCTTGCATCAAGCGGAATGACTCGAGCTTCCAAATAAAGCACGCTGTTCGCAACACACCTAGGTAGTCCGAGACACAGCCGCAGAGCTTGCCTTTCTAACAATATAAGAGGTCTTAATTTGTAATCTGCACTTCCGGAAAACAGAACGCAACCAAACTCCAGAATTGGGCGTACATAAAGTTTGTATATTATAAGTAACGTATCCCTGCGCATCCCTGAATTCTTATTGCAAAACCGGCGTAGCAATCCTAAGGCGCTTTCTGCTTTACGAGTGTTTGATTCTATTTGTTGCTGCCAATTTAACTTTTCCACGTAAAGAATGCCTAGATATTTTAGTGCCGTTACTTGTGGAATCGGTTCATTTCGATAATGCAGTGAAAGAAATACGGGAACGGATAGAGGAAATACAAGCAGAGCACATTTGCTAACATTAAGCGAAAAAGACAGCCCGTCAAGCCATACCTCAAGCTCACTCAAGTACGACTGTAAGATTTGATACAGAGTATTGATATCTCGGGATGACGAGAAAAAAGCAATATCATCAGCGTAGACGTAAAGAGGAACATTTTTATGAACTGGAATTGATGATAATAAGATATTAAATAAAAGAGGTGACAAAACTGATCCTTGCGGAACACCTTTTGTTTGCTTATATGAGGCAGAAGTAATTCCCTCGTGGCAACAAAAGAATTCTCTCTCAAAAAGAAACTCCTGAACCCAAGATATAATGTACTTAGGCACATCACAGTCCACTAATCTTGAGATCAATATACTGTGTTCCACGCTATCGTAGGCTTTTGCAATATCTAATGTGACCATTGCAGAAAGCTCACCAGATACTTTTGCAAGGCGAATTCGGCTTTCGAAATCAACATGAGCCGACCATATAGAGCACCCCTGTCTAAATCCTACTTGCCTTGGCGAAAGGATACCCTGACGAGTGATGAATTCACTGAGCCTGCTATGAAGAATTTTTTCAATTATTTTAACTAAATTTGAAGTAAGGGAAATTGGCCGAATGTTATCCAGGACATATCCGAGGCTTTGATTTTTTCGCAGCAACACAACTTTAGCAATTTTCCATGCACTTGGAATCCATGTGTGCTGTAAGGAGCAGTTAACAATATTCAAAAGCTCAACGGGGTGGGAAAAAATATCACTTTAATCATGGAGTTTGTAATCTGATCCGGATCGGGAGCCGCTTGGTTTACAGTTAGGATGACATCTGCCAGTTCCTCCATAGTGACTTCCCGAAAGTCCGAGGTTGAGCTTTTGAATGCCAAAGGTCTCAAGCATGACGAAGCAAAACGCGCTTCAAGTCCTTTCGCGATGCCCTCTAACAAATCGGTTGCCTCTTTAGGCGACAGCACTACTGAATGCGAATACGCTGGTACCTGTGTCGATTTTTTGTTCCGTAAAAATCTGTACAGAGCAGATCTTTTATCAGGTTTCGATAAATGCGAATGTAAGTCTGATTTGTGTTTATCTTTAGCTGTAGCAACTGTACGCTTAAACAATGCTGCGTGGAATGTGCAGTGGAACTAATGTAGGCAGCACAATCTCGTAATCCTTATCGTCTTCGGCAGCCATCCTGTTACCGCGGCCGGTACGGGCCGCTATCGCCGCTCCATCGGAGCCGTTCATTCTGCGACCGTTCGCTGGCGCGTCCGGAAGTAGAATAACAGATCCACTCCATTGCTTGGAACTGCACTGAAATTAACTTTATTGCTTCACAAACATACGCGTCCTGTGTACAGATGTCACAGTACGAGATGTAATATCGCAGTAGAACGGGGTACAAGCGTATGTTGCCATCGGGCGTCACACCATGTGAACAGTATAACGGGTTGGTGGTTTAAAGCCGGCCACTCATTACACAAGGCACACACATTACTGCGCGTATTGCCTTACGAATACGTAATGGGTGCATCGCAACTTCGAAAAAGTATCACGCGCGTAATTCCTGCTGGTTTAAAGCATGCCACCCATTACAAAGGGCATACACATTAGTGCGCGCATTCTCTTACACACACCTGTACACTGTTGTCATAAAAGTGCTGTTGAAGAGGGCGGAAACCTTTACCTTTACTATAGGTATGTTGAGTGTGTGTGTATGTGTGTGTGTGCGTGTGTGTCAGACCGGGCGACTGAACATAATGACAAGCGAAACAGAGCACGATGATGATGGGGCCGGATATCGCTATCGCGTTCAAGCCTTAGAGGCGAAGCTTAAGCATCCCCCAATTTCTTGCGTGCGTAGTATACGATATGTGCTTCGCCGCTGCGCTTCGGCGCCCGCCGAGGCTGGTTCGTAAGCGTGGGTTGTACTTAACGCGTTACTGTCATTGCTAAACCATTCTTGTTGTTCTGCCTGTTCATTACCTGGAATTTCAAGGATATCTGCTGAAATTATTTGTGTCTAGTAGGCTCTTGGTAGTACGCTTGTCACATCGGCGCTTTTGATCGTTACATGACTGATTCGAATAGGGCTTCGATCACGATGTAACCGCAAACAGGATTAAATCGTGTGCTATCCGCGCATCGTGATCGAGTCTTCTGACTGCAGTGGAAAAAGATGCATGCGATTTTCATTTCAGTCACAGACTGATTGCAAAAGTGAACAGCTTAAAAAAGACTGCTTTTCTTTCGGCCACTTGACCTGCCAATTAGCCTGGATATCATTGTAAGTGATGACCTGAAGCTAGAACAATACGCTATTGAATTTGTCGACAGGTTCAAATCGCTCGATCTTGCATGACATGCTACGACCATGTAATGCATACTAAAAATAAGCTTACTAGGTCCTTGGGCTTCCTCTCTAAACTTTGAATGAATTTTCGCCGAAACACAAGCTTATATTTTACCATGAAATATTTCAATGGAACATTTGCTACTGTTCCCTTGTTTGGTGCACAACATCCAAAGGAAATTTAAACAGTATACTTGGCCGCCAGAAGAAGGCTATCAGATTGATCACTGTTGTATCTTTCAATGCCCATACTTCGGATTTATTTGAGCAGTACAAGACTGTACGTGTACATGGTGTGTTTGAACATCGCCTGCTCTATTGCCTTATATTCTCACCGCAATGCTTGTTTCAGATCATGTTTGCAATTGTGAAGGTTCACTTTAATAAGTAAACATTGGTAGTGTAAATCGTTCTAATTCATGTGTGAGTGTTTTTGTTTGAAGACGGGAAATCACGTCTTTATGGTTGTGACGCTAGAAATACACTGGAAATTCAAGCCTTTTGCTCAATTAAGGTAATATTTAAAAAAAACAGTCATAAACAACGGTAGAGGAAACAGCCATTTCAAAGTAGCTAAGTAGCAAATATGCATATATCTTATTGTGCAGCCTTAGTCAAATTATGGAGACAACCAGGGAGTGCTACCTTTCACATCGTGACCTAAACCGTATACACAACCAACAGGATTGTTTCGAGTTACTTTATCGCTTTGGATATGCCTATAGAGAAAGTTGTCTTACTGATTCAGAAAATGCAAATTACTACGAGACATTCCATTTGCTTCCACTTTAACATAAAAAGTTAGCAGAGTAAAAATAAATGATAACAGTGGTCATGGTTGAGATGCCCATCCGAAAGCTGACAAATCTCTGTAAAGTCACACGCAAAGTATAAACAAATCAGAAATGTGCGTGCACGTGTGGGCTTTGTGCGCGTGAGCACTTGTTTGTGTGCGTGTACATTAGAATATGGTTCCAAACATTATCCTGGGACCAGCCGGATATCGTGGCTTAGCGGGTATCTCGAGCCCCCCCCCCCCCCCCCCCCCCCCCCCCCATGCTGCGAAAGACTTCCGGAGTCTCTATGTATTGATGATGTACTAACTGTGCTTTCGCCCACGGAGTATCGATGTTTGACGTTGCGCGAAGCAACTGGCACTTCATTGAGTTAAAGCCACGTGCCTACAATTTGTATTCGTGCTAATGAAGGCTTTTATTTTAAGTAACGACCGCTACATTATTGGACTCTACCAGCTGCTTCACCGGTGCTCTCGCAGGTACTGGATCCCCGCACGCCATCGCAGTAGTCGCTCTGCCCGAACTATTGTCTGCATCAACATGCCAGAGCCCTAGCTGCAGCGACCCCAGTCCTCTACAATCGTGTTCAAATGGAGCTCATCAAGACAGCCTTGCAGTGGACGCCGAAGTTGTTGCTGACCTACAAACTACTGGTACAGCTCTAAAAGGTTAACGCAGAGGAACTTCATACCTTTCTATGATGTTGTGTACAACTGTAGATATAATTTAAGAGACATGAGCTTTGCGATTTTGCTTGAAATCCGATTGTGCCCGTGAACACAGTCGGTTGTGAAGGACAGTTTTTCGTGTGCTATCACGGCCTCCGCGATTCAATAAATTGCTATTGTTATAAGTAAAAGAGCCAGAATTCACGTTTATCAATAATGATATTATCTTGGGTTTAACATCCCAAAACCACGATATGATTATGAGGGACGCCGTAGTGGAGGGCTCCGGAAGTTTCGACCACCTGGGGTTCTTTAACGGGCACCTAAATCTAAGACACGGGCCTCAAACATTTTCGGCTCTATCGCAAATGCAGCCGCCGCGGCCGGGATTCGATCCCGCGACCTTCGGGTCAGCAGTCGAGCGTCATAACCACTAGACCACCATGGCCGGGCAGTTATCAATAGTATTTCAATGGACTCTATGCATGATTATGACGAACTCTACATGCAAGTTTAAAACAAATTCACCCCAATGCACACGAATGTGTACTACTTTGCTGTCACGCCAGGAACAGCTGACTGCTTTTTCCTTGTTTGCATATGCAGATACTGTTACCACAAGGCCCACGACTGCCACAGCACGATATCCAGGGTCGTCGCATTCTGTACGTGCTGGGGATCTTCATGCAGGCATGTATTCATGTGATTACCCTCACTATAGCAATACGAAATTGGATGACAAAGAGCTGGGACCGATAAGGAGAAACCACTGCAACTCTTTTCGTTTTAATTTAGAAGCCTAGCAGAGTGATTAATTGGGCTAGTTGGTGGTTGTTCATGATTTCTTCTTGCGCTTCATACTGTGAGAGTGGGACGAGATAGGGACAACACAGGTGTGCGCAGGTACTGGGTACCACCGGTGTTGTTTTCCCTGTCTAGTCCCTGTCTCGTATAACGAAGCATAAGAAGAATTCATAAATTTAGAAGCACTGATATTGACATAGGACGAAGCCAACTCTCGGCTTTTTCTACTTTGTTGCACCCTCAATCGAGCTTTTTCCTGAATCAGATGGGAAAAGTACTGCATGGTTGGAGCTGTCTTCCCAGGATGCACAATAGTGTTGTAGCACAATGTACCCTGCGAAACCCGTTAGAAATAGTTTTGAATTGAGGTAACCATTGAAACTGGCACAACCATAAAAATGAATAACGGTTTTCTTGACTAATGGCACACGTTCATAGCGTTTTGTCTGAAATTTAGAACATTATGCGATGGGAAGGTAGCAAGATGAGAATAGAGTCCTGCTATGCTGGGGCATATCTAAAGACGTGTATCCAGTCTAGCCCCCCTCCCCTTTGTACAGTAGCTGGCCAGAGCAATCTGCAGCTCAAGCCGACCCCTCTGCTTTTCTCTCAATAACTTCTCCTTCTCTAGAACATTATACGAGCAATTATATATGACACTTTCCCGCTGAAATGTTCCTGTCTGATACAAAATTGCTCTCGACACCAGCCGTATCACCTCGAATGTTCAATTTCAGTTAAGTTTTTAACGCATACGGAAAAAGGAGCGAGAACGAAGACCTTACACCTTACAGAGGCTCCTGTCGTCCCTGTTGACGTTGGACATACACGTACGACTGTATCAGATATGAGTCCTTTTGATATGCCTTCTGCAGAAAGTCATTGTCTTAAAACACGCACGTTTCACGCACATTCCATTCTCGTGAACTTTTATATATATATTTGAGGGTACCTGAACTGCGAGGCTAAGCAATGCATGCGCATTAATATTTAAGCAAGATTTTTTTAACACGAAAGTGTTTTACGCCGGGGTCCACCAAGACTTCAATGACGTATTTCCGTCACAGAAATGACGTCGAAAAATTTACACGTTCAGATGGCAAAGAAAAAAAGTTCCGTCAACGGGCTTCGAACCCACGACCGCTCGGTCCGCAACAACAGATGCAGGGCACGCTATCCACTGCGCCAGGGTCACAGACTCTGGAGCCTTTACAAACATCTTTTATATTGCCACGTGGTCGTGACGTCGACGAAGACAGCAGTCAGCACGTCCGAGATGAAATTTGGCCGAACTTGTGGCCGGGAAACTGAAAGTTAAACTACAACAATACACTGATAGCGGCGAACAGAGCGTCGACCGTCGATCAACTGACAAGCGGTCAAGCGCGTCGGCTTTTATACAGGCGCTATCGAACTTTCCAGCGATATCGCTAGTGGCGGCGTTATTTCTCGACAAAGCTGGGACATTCGCGTGCGGCGCGCAATCTTAAGAAAACGATCTACTACAATCTTGAAGTTTCTAAAACACTGCTTCGCGGACAGCGTCGAGCGTTGATAACCGTCCTTGCTGCAACCTTGCTTGCTGGTCAAACCCGAATACATCAAAATAAAACAAGAAGTGGGCGTGGCAATATCTACCGTTCTCCCGGTCGTCGAGGTGGTGTTGCCCTCTGGGAGCGGTAAAGTAAAGTAATTCGTCATTACTGTGGCCTCCGTGATTAGCACCTGCACCGCGTTACACGTCCGTTCCATTCGGCGCGTTTTCAATAGAAGTTCAATTTTGTCAATGCCTTAACACACCGCGAGGTGGCGATCTTAGCACAAGCGTCGTAAAAGCGTCGGCGTCGCTCATAGCATCACGCTAATACAAACCAAAAATAGCTCTGCGACGCGCGCCTGCCTCACCTGGCTGTAACACCGCGTTCCCCGCTCACGCGCTCGCCTCGAGAAAAACTGCGGCCGGGCTACCGGGGTGGCTCGACGCGCTTTGCGTTTCCCTCTAGTCCGGCCGTGGTGTTCAATCACATTTTAACATGCCACGGGATGGCGACCAAGTTGCGCGTCCAATATGCGACGCTCTTCTGGCTCTCATACCTCGTTCTCTGATTACGCTTTCCCCGTTAACTACTACAGATCCGACAAGGGTTTGTTTAATCATTTAACATGGACGTTCCATGTGCAACCAATCATCAAAGTTGGTGCATCCAGATTAAACGGTGCTATATATAGCTGCCAGACATCAATATAAATTATGCAAAATCTCTTATATCAATAAACAGTAAACATTCATTTACTTCTGTAAGGGCACGCTTTACTTTTGTGTTATTCCGATTCCTATGACGGGGGGATCAATCATCTTTTTGTAACAATGTTAAATTTCATGAAGGGCTTGTATCCCTCTTCATATTTTGCGAGAAGGCACGAAACAATCTTTAACGCAGGCCAATGTGGAACACAGTTTTTACATAATTTTTTTTTTGTATCAGAACACTCTACATTTGATGCCGTTCATCCTCGCCAGCTCCGCGACTCGCCGAGGGACGTCATCGGGCGACTTCAGGCCAAAGTGTCCAAGAGAAAGACAATATTGCCACGCGCGCTTCTTTTGCTATGTTTGTCTAACTGGTCCGGTGCACGTGTGATTTGCTGTCTAGCGCGGGCAGCGCTAGAATGTCTGGGAACGTTCCAGATTGTAGTGGATCATTTTGTCAAGATTGCGCACGTGACGCGAATAGTCAAGATTATTCCAGAGCTGGCGCAACCACCAGTGATAAGGCTAGAATGTTCGATGCGTGATGTATAAAAGACGGCGCATCCCAGCGATGTTCAGTTTATCGACAGCCGACGCCCTGTTCGCCGCTATCAGAGTACAGCGTGTATTGCTGAAGTTTGAGTTTTCATTTCCCGGCCACAAGTTCGGCTAAATAAACAGTTTCACCTTGTATACGCCGACTGCTGTCTGCGTTGACGTCACGACCACGTGACAATATCAAGGCTGCGGAAAATGCAGCGCACTGTGCCCAAGGTCAATGTAAATAGGTCGCGAAAGTCGGAACGAAAAGTGGTCGGAAACCTATTGCGACAAACATCAACACCCGCGTGACGATTAAAGCGCTACTAGGTGAGGGGGGGGGGACAAATAATGAAAACAAAAATTAATTAAACGTTTATTTTCATTAGTTTTAATTTTATTTGTCACGAATTAAATTAGTAGATTACTTTAATCAAACTTTAGTCTTGGGTATGTGGTTGAGGGGCCAATTTTTTTCGTTTATTTTCAGAAACAGCGGGCACATGCAGGCAGTCTGGTAACATGGGCCAACGGTTTTGCACATTTTCAGATGCAAATGGCGTCGCTCGTTTTTGCGCAGTAGGTTTGTGCCTGTCGTCCGTAGGTGATTTCCTCGCATAAGCGTTGTCTTCTTGTCGTAGTACTTGGCAGAAGGTAATATAGCCCATCGCAGCCATCGGGAACCGTTTCAGTGACTGTGTTTTGCCAGCGCACGGCCGGCGTGCTGTCGCCCTTCGGGACGATGAGTCCGCCATGCTACGCGAAGAAACGCTGCGCTGTCTAAGGATGCAAGAGCAACACGTGTGCAAGGTTTGTGTGCACGTTGAATTGTTATGCTACTTCTGATTTCTGTGTTATATATTTTGGGGTAATATCCTGCTCAACTGCAATATTTCGCCAATAAAATACGACTTATTTATCAAATCTGTCTTTTTCGTCTTCCCGTTATCTTGCAGGCTTCCATTATGGAGCCGTCATAGTGATAAGAAAAAGAACGTGCAGCTATAAAAAAAAGTAAGGAGCGGCGCCCTGTCAAAAAGTTTCATAATTTCGCGCCCATCGCGTTAAAACGTGACCTCATTTCCGCTTCCGGTTGTGACGTCATCTTTTTCTTTTTTTTTAATTCTGTTTGTCCCCTCCTCACATAGATGGCGACTGTTGCAACAACTAGCCACCGGCTTGACACGTAGGCTTCTACGGAAGTTACGCTACCAGTTTACATATACCTTGCTGTGCCTGCTACCCTTTCAGAAGCTCTAGAGTGCATTCGGAATCCTGTAACAGATGAGGTATTTCAACTTATTTGCTGTCACGCCAAGATGCACTGTAAGGGCAAAGGGAAGAGGCTTCCGTTGTGGCTAAAGAAGTCTGCCTTCCGTTTGCACTTTTGCGGCCCGCGAGCCTACCGCTTTTTGTCTTCGTATTTGACACTTCCCTCACAATGTTCTTTGAGACGATGGCTGAGTCACGTCAAAATAAGCCCTGGAATTATTCCTGGAATACTACCTACACTAGGTTCCAAAACAGTCATGAAACAAACGGGATCGGGTATGCTCACTAATTTTTGATGAAATAATGCTCAAGAAACATCTTGCCTATGATGTCACAAATGATGTCGTCCAGGGATTTACAGATGATGGAAGGGAAAGGACATCATCAATAGGAGACAGGGCACTGGTTTTCCTTCTGTCTGGAATTTCTAGAAAATGGGTTCAACCTATTGCCTACACATTTGGGCATGCGATACTTTTTCTGCTATTCACCGCTTGCACTTTACTTTTATTGGACAGCTTAACGAAATTCACATCACAGTGAAGGCTGTTATTTGTCACCAGGGCCCTACTAACATCAGCCTCGCCAACTCATTGGGCGTGTCGATTACTACTCCACTATTTTTTGTGAGCAATGAGCGGGTTTATTTTATATTTGATGTTCCACACCTCATCAAAACTACCCGCAGCAAATTACAAGCACACAGGCTCCACATTGGAAACGAAATTTCAGATTGGTCACACATCACCAAGCTCTATCAATCAACCCATGAGCTGAGACTGCGGCTGGCCCCGAAACGCACAGATAGGCACTATTTCAGAAGCCATTTATTGCAATGAAAGTAAAGAGGGCAGCGCAAGTCCTCAGTGCCTCTGCTTCCATCGCTTTAATTGCTATGGTGTATGACAAAGCACTCCCCCAAGAGGTCATGGCAACAGCTAACTTTTGTGAACTCACGGACAACCTGTTCGACTGCTTAAACAGATCACGCGTGAAAAAGACGGAGCAGGAAATGCGGCATGCAATCCGTAAAGGCCACGTTAAGTTGACTGAGTTTCTAGAAAGTCAGACATTATAGATATCTCAGTGGCCTTTTGAAGGAAGGCTTCAACCACAGACAATTATTGAATGGCAGGTCACAATTAGAGCCATTCTTCTTCTATGGGAAGACATCGCAAGCAATTATGACTTCTCTTTTCTTCTCATACGCCGTCTCCAGCAGGATCCCTTATAGAAAACATCTTCGGCCACATCAGGCAGAAGCACGGATGCAACACAAATGCTAACCTGTCTGGACTGAAGCACATAAAGATAAGGAGGCTGTTCAAGGTTTCTGAATGTGCAAATACTGAGAACGATGGGTCTGAGCTCATGCATCAGGTGACGCCATTTTCCCTGAAAAATGAATCCGTCGGTGACACTGCCTTTCCTGTTCCCCCGGTTCACTCGTCCGCTGCAGACATCTCCCATTTAGCTGAAGAGCAACATTCCCGTGAAATAGAGGATTCTGCTACCTACTATGTTGCCGGCTTTCTAATTATGCACTTTCTCAAAACCGCAAACTAAGAATGCACCTGCTGCGATATTCTCAAAGATGAAAATTGTAACTTGAACAAACCGCATCAGTCTTTTTACCATGCGTACTCAAAGCGTACCACATTCCACGTAAACTTTTTGTGTGCCTTCTGAAGCAGTTTTTGCATTTGTACAGCTGCTGGAGACTCGATTCCTTTCTGCAATTGAAGAAACGTCTAACGTGCACCGAGTCTGTGGTACACTGTATGAGCTCATAAAAGATGTGGGAGATCTTCCGTTTTGTTCGGCGGAGTGCCGTGAAAGGTTCTTGAAAATGTTCTGCAGGATTCGCCTTTTGGGGCACGTGCGTTTCATGAATAGAAACTTGAACAGCATACGTTTCAAGGCATCAGTGCCTGGCAGACAGCTAGACAAATTTAAAGCCTGATTTTCTTCCTTTTAAATGCGAATGCATTTCTTATTCGGGCTATGTGAGGCGTCCGGCGTTGTCCGCGCGCCGGCAGGTGTTATCTCTCCGCTCTCACTCCCCTTCCCATAGCAACAGCTGCGGGCGCACGCGCTTATCCTCGCCCCTAGAGCCGGAGCATGTGGTGCGAGAGAGTGTAGGAGAGGGTAGGTGCAGTGCTTCGCCGCTACTTCTCTCGCCTTTCGCTCTCTCTCCTCCCTGCGCCACCACCTCAATGCAGTGCGTTTGAAACGCGTTTGTAGCGTTTGTGCTGCCTTGGCACAGCCTGAAAACAGCGCGTTCTAAACACGTTTGTGCTGCATTGAAGGCGGTGGCAACATCCCTGAGGTGATTACGAACGCACGTAGGAAGCGTTCGTTGAAATAGGCGCCCTAAAGGGAGACACTTGAGCGCGTCGATGTATCCAGCTTTACGCCATTAAAATTACTACGCCATGTATTCTCGGCGCAAGAAATGCATTCGCATTTCCTTACGATTCCCTTCGGGGAGGTGGGGGCATTTTTTTTTATCTCACCAATTGTGGCCAAGAAAACGCAGCAGGGCTGGAGAGATATACCCAGAAAAGTATTCCGGAATACCGATATCGAAATACACGTGCTGGAGGTCCAAGACACATAGGTATACTTAGATACATTTGTATTGACGTAAGGAGTGAAACCTGAGATCATTTTGCAAAAAATGAAAAAAGTACCTCCGAATAAGGATACTGAAATATTTTTTTTTTGTTTCGAGGATGTGGACGCTCCTTAAAGAGATTTATCACGTGCAGCCTAATATTGTGAATAATGTTGCAGCAGAGTGAAACTTGCGACTAAAGGATATCGTGAAATGACTAACGAACGCCAATGAATTGAGAAAAAGTATACATTTATGTTGCACACAAATAGATCTGTGTTCCTGAGAAGGTTGTTTCATAAATTGCACTTAATAAGCAACAGCAGTTTCTCAATAGGCTGTCTTCTAGACAGCGTCGACACAGCTTCAATACATCATTCTCAAACTCCTAAAATGATTAGACCCCGCAAAAAAAAAAGGGGGGGGGGTTCTGCGCCAGCCTTCAGAGCCAGCAACTTTTCTTGGCAAGGGCTCCGCGATTCCGCCCGGGACCCTCCGCTTGCGGGCAATTCGACTGCCCTCGCCGCGGTTCGAGTACTTCCACGCCGAGCTGCGACGCCTGCCGACAGTCCCGATGTCTCGCACACTTGGACAGCGATGCGGGAATGGACGTGGGGGGATCGCATGACAACTTTCAGAGACATCACGCAACACTACAGATTGAACAGATGCAAATATCCACCACCCCATGCCAAGCTAAACAAGAAACAGCAGGTTGCCTGGAGACTGCAGACACACGTACCCGAATCCGGTGATCCTTCGCCTCTGCTACCGAGAGATTTATGCGTCCGACGCGTGTAAAGCGTGCGGAGCCAGAGCTGCAGCACATGCTGTGGAAGTGTACCGGTAGCGAGCAGCAGTCCCCTACGAACCGGCTAGACATGGCAGTCTCGAACCGCGAGGCGCGATGGGAGGCGACTCTGCTCAGCCACGACCTTGCCGATCAACTCTGGGCCGTCCGGCACGCCCAGGATGCCGCCCTGGTCCAAGGACTCGAGGCCGTCAGCTAGGCCGGGGTGCTTGTAGCCCCACCCCGCTCAATGACGCCGGACATGTTTAATAAAGTTTTTACTCACTCACTTGATTTCACTTTGCAAAAATCAGTACAATACTGCTGTGCTTTTGTCAATGACTGTACGGAATTCGAAATAACTGCTCCGAAAAATATTACGTTCCTCAGGCACCGCCTTGACTACCAGCGTCGTCTGCTATACCAACAAATATGGAAGCCACGGGCGACGACCGCACTGCTTTTGTAAAAGGTAAAGAACAATTTTGTGCCGAATCGAAACCAAGCACCTAATGGACTGTGCTTGACAAAATAAACATATTTTTGCTGCAAGAAATGCGTGCAACGTGACCACCATGTAACAATGCATGCATTGTAGGTTCGCATCTAAAAACGGGTCGTGTTTGACACGACAAAGACAGCATGGGCAAATTTATATTCCTGTTTAGTACGCAAAGCCATATAATGCATGGCGCTAACGGTTTCTGCGTTTTGTGGGAAGCAACCCAACATGCTTAGAGCAGCATGCACCCGCACCCCTTCTCATATGATTAGAGGCACACGCACAAGAGCTATATGCACACGCGCGCCTCATTCAGTATTTTAGCCAGACAACATTACAAAACGTTACTTTACATTACTTTACTTACATTACATTACTGAAACGTTTTGCGCACAAAGAATGTATTTTTCCTTTTAGAACATTACACATTAGCGCAATTTGTCTGCGGTACATTTTTAACAGTTATCTGTTAACGCGACAGCGTTAAAGAGTTTGTTTTGCCGAAATTCCGCTGTCGGTGTCAGCGGTGTCGGCGGCGGTGTCTTTTGTTAGCGAAAAAGCAGCGTTGTCTGTGAGCGAAAATTCGAGATAGATGCAAATAATTTTATGAGCAGGAGGGCGTCCGCACTTTGGCTTTCTTTGCAGCATGGTTTAGGCGGAACCGGGAAGCGAAGGCAGGCTAGCGATTGGGAAGGCGATACGAACACGTTCCGATTGCGCTATCGCGTTCTACTCTTGTTGCCGCCTCCTCCAAGAGAGACAGGTGCGCGGTGTGGTCGCACCATCTCTTGGGGGCGTTGCGATTGCGCGCCGTGGTTTCCCGCCGGTCCCGAGAGATTGCGCGATCACGCCGCGCGGATGTTCCCTTATAAACACGTAGTGGGTGCATCGCTAGTTACCTATCGCTAGTTAACAAAGGGCACAGACATTTGTGCACGCATTATCTTACACGCACATACAGGGTCATCGATACTGCGAAAAAAAAAATGTCACGCGCGTGGTCGTTTCCTCACGCCACTGGGCTGTTGACACGCTTGTGATGGATTTCTGTGCATTCGCAGTGGCTTTGACAGTAGCGACTCACTCTCACTGCAACGTGTGTGCGTGCGTGCAGTCAGTAGACTCAACGCGTACGAACGCAGAGAGAAAAGAGGCGCAGGGCACTGTCGATATTTTGCCCAAAAGTGCACCAGTGCAGAATACCACCTCGAACTTTGGACACACAAACACAGTTGTCATAAAAGTGCTGTCGAAAAAAGCGGATATAGGTGTGTCGTGTGTGTGTGTGCGTGCGTGTGTGTGTGTGTGTGTGTGTGTGTGTGTGTGTGTGTGTGTGTGTGTGTGCGTGCGTGCGTGCGTGCGTGCGTGCGTGCGTGCGTGCGTGCGCGCGGATATCGCTATCGCGTTCAACTCATAAAGGCGGAGCTTAAGGGCGCCCCAAGTATTGCTCCTTATTGCGCGAATTTTCTACGGTTGTGGCATGGTGCACATTTGATCGCCATCGAACCCCATCGGAATCAAAATTTTCGACGATTGATTAAGATCTTCACTTCACAGAAAGGGGTCAATCGCGATCGAAAGATACGGTCGCGATAGGGCTAGATTGCGATAGTAAATGCACCGTGTGCCAGCCGGACCCATAACTTTGCGCATTTGAATTCACTAGCATGCTGCAAGAAGTGCCTCACTGTGGTTTACATGGCAAGCTTATGTTTCAGTGAAAATACCAGTGTCCAGCATTTACATCTTCAGCGAAAGAAGTATGACAATTAGCGGCTGCTGTTAGAAGGTGAATCAGTGTTGGAAGGTGGGCGTGTTGTCAGCTGTAGCATAAAGCAACATAATGAAGCCACAGTGGATGGATTCATTCTACATACATCTTCCACAAACAAGGAACCCCGTGAGCTGGAAATAACAATAAAGGAAAGTCAGGAAAGGAGAGGCATGGCCTCTCTGTTCCGACATGGGACTAGCCAACGGCTGGGTGGGGGCCTACCTAGTTGGCCCGCTGCCTTGCCTCTCAGGACCACAATAAAGTTGTTTGTCTGTCTGTCTGTCAGGTGACAGCGGTATCACGCTCTTGTAATGAAGGGCAACGGTGAGAGTGAAAGATCAGGCTTGGTTCCTTCGCGTACGCATCACACTCTGGCACGGAGCAGTAAAGTAACATGCCGCCGGTAATTTCTGCTGCACTTTCGAAGATTGTGTAGTCTCTATAGTTGTCCGCACACATGAAGCGAGAGCAAAACAAGGCTCTTAAAAGAGAAAACGCTAGAAATCGCGGTTAATAGCAACGCGTTCAAACGTCCACTTCCCTTTGCCGGAGTGACGTGAGATCAGGTGATCCAACCCTGCACTTCACAACGATTGCAGCGCCCGCTCCTCGCCTCCAATGCCGCGTCATATGCAACCACAGCCCTGCTAAAGCGTGGCGTCCGCGACTGGCTCCGGTAACGCACGTAGCCGGAGCTAGTCCCGGAGGCCATGACTGAAGAAACGCGAGGAGCTTCTTCACATTACGTTCGGCTGTTTTTCGTTATGGCAGATACTGTAATCCAGCTGCACAACTTGCAGTGTCTCTATGTTACGTGAGCTTCGTGTAGATACACAACACTCTCGAAGTTCGGATCAGTGAGTGGCGGGAATCCTTTATCAGATTTCAACGAGGCTCCGCCAAAGGTACCAAAAATGACGTAGTTCCGGTTAGTTCGTATCCACGCCCACCCTTTCCGCGCGTCCATGTGGGCGGAGCAAGACAAACATTTCTTTCGCGTATTTTAAAGCTCCTGCATGCTGCAACAACCACGAAAAAAAAAATTGCGACGTCAGCGACAATAATGTCTGTCTTTGTTAACCAAGGACAGTTGGTGTTAACCATAAGGTTTTACCGTATTCTAAAACCACTTTAACTTCCCTTAAAGCAATCTGTTCACATGTACACACCTGTCCACTAAATCTTGGACGACTCTTGAGCTTCGCATTCAAGAGTAGAACGCGATAGCGCATTCGGGCCTAAAGTCCCTGGATATTTTTGGGAAAGTACCGTCTGTCTTTTAACCACCGTGCTTTTAACCAAGCCGCCACGCCGAGCA
Source organism: Rhipicephalus sanguineus (assembly GCF_013339695.2). Classification (NCBI taxonomy): domain Eukaryota; kingdom Metazoa; phylum Arthropoda; class Arachnida; order Ixodida; family Ixodidae; genus Rhipicephalus; species Rhipicephalus sanguineus. The sequence continues at coordinate 52,025,873 of NC_051176.1, forward strand.
CCCTCCTCTCCCGCCTTCCACCTCCCCGCTTCACGGGCCGTCGCCCGGGAAACGCGCGCGTTATCAGCGTGACATAGCATTCTTGATAGGAAAGTGGCGCGAGCCGGGTTATAGGGCCGGCGTCCGCATGGTGGCCGTTTGGGAGAAGATATAGATAAGGTTTGGACACTTGGGAGAGGAGGGTTGGACACTTTGGAGAGGATATGGAGGAGAGTGTCGCTATTTTCTATATATTAAGGGACTTTATTCGGGCCCCGTGCGCAGCGCCCTCTCAATTGCCAACCTGGCTTCGGTTCGCGGTGCATCTCTCAACCGCGGCGTACGAAACCGAAAGACTGTGCTCGTAACATTGGCCGTTTAAAACTATCCTAGAATGCCTACTGCAAGTACACTTGTTAAGTGCTCACTACGCCATAATTCTTTTTGCGAATAAGCGAAGGGCCCACTTCGCGTACGTAAGGCAACACGCGAACCTGCACAGTTGCTCAGTTTGTTGAGGCTTTTGCAGCTGATGATGATTAAATATGTCTGAGCGCTGTGGGTGGGCCTTTAAAACACCTTCTCCTTGCGCAATTCACATGTTTTGACGCATGTCGCGATTCTACGCTTCGAGCTCGCAATATTGCATGTGTTAAAGGGACACTATTGAGCAAAACGATTTTTCTCATATTAGTAAAGTACTTTCTCAAGATGCCAAAAACACCACACTTGCTGCGAGGAGACGCTTAGTAACTGAGAAAAGGCGCGAACACAAAATGTGGGTGGCGACGCCACCTAGAAGTTTTCGCACCATTCGCCGTGACGTCACATGTTTTGACGGCGCCTACTCGGGACTACGTAGTTTCTAATCGGTAAAAATGATGTACATTGTCCGCTGAGAGGGCCATAGACTTAGCATAACAAGTTTGTGCTAATCTTGTTGAGCAAATGGCGCCAAATTGCGATAAATACAGTTTGAAATTCGTGACGTCACGCGCCTAGATTTCGGCGCGAAATTTAAAAATAAAGCTTTTAACTTCATTTTCTCCTCTATTAATAAACATATGATGGCGAGATTAACGGCATTAGATTTCTCAGAGCACAATTTATCCATCTAAACTAATTCATTGTTCCTCTTTAGTGTCCCTTTAAAGAGACTCTTTCCACGACATGATAATGATATAGGGTTTTTTTTTTTTTTTTCCAAGCAGACTCAAGTGATAGCGTGCTCTGTGGTAGAACACCTGCTTGCGACGCAGGCGGCCTGGGTTCGACTCTCGCTCGAACCAAAGATTTCTATTGCATTTTTGTACATATGCATATAGTTGTTTTTTTTTTTTTTTTTTGAAGCAGTTTCAAGCAATGGCGTGCTCTATGGTAGAACACCTGGTTTCCCCGCAGAGGACCTGGGTTGGGTTCTCACTCGAACGGAAGATTCTTTATTATTTATTTTATTAGCATCTTTTTCGATTTTTCGGTCACGGACAAGATGATTTTTCGGTCAAAACCAACGACGCGGACACAGACGCCGACACCGGAATTTCTGCGAAACCAGCTGTTTAACGCGATCGCGTTAATAGGGACCACATCGGAGTGCGTGGCTAGAGTTACTGTATATGCTACCTTTTAGCATATACAGTAGCTCTATGAGTGGCTAAGGTCCCTATATTTATAAAGGTAGCGACAACTACACGCGCGCCCTCTCGAGGGGTCCAAGGAGCAGCGATAGCAGACGACGCGCCGCTCACTCCCATGCATATTGCTGGCGCCTGAAACCGAACTCGGTGCTCGCTTGAGCCGCTAAATTATTAATATTTGTGGCTTAAGATACTCACAGTTATCAAACTACAGGCAAAATAACGTTAACTAGCACGGAGCACGTTAAATATTGAAATAAAACGCGTGCGTTTCCGAAGCAGGTTCCAAGCGGGTTCCCCACAGCAGCAGTCATGCAGGGCATTTTTTTTTCTTTGCATATTTTGACATTCAGCGTAACTTGAAGAACATGTGGTGTTTGGGTGAGTTAAAAGTGCTTGTTTTCTAGCTCGAATAAAATAGGCAGGTACTCAGCGTACTGGTACTTTCGGAAACTTCACCGGGCACCTAGCGCTCTTGTATTGCGTAGCGCAAAGTATGCGCTATTATTGGTTTGACTGTGTTTGTCAGTGTTCGGAAGTCTTCCCACGGTTACACGGTATTTTTAACTAAGCTTATTTTCTTTATACTCTGAGAGGTTTCTGCAGAAAGGGTGTTCCAATTGCCTACTGTGAGGTGACAAGGAGTGACAGAATGTCTTTCACTTTTCTTTCCGCATTCCGAATCAGGGGTGACTCGTGGTCTGTAGAATTTCTGCAGATTGGCTGTAAGTTTTTTTTGTAAGGGTCCCCATTGACTACTGCGCACAAATCTACGGCATAAAGAATGCCAAAGAAATAATAGCGTTGCTGAGATAATGCTCATGCATATGCACGAACAAAAGCACGCCGGCCAGGCGAAAGGCTGCTTGAAGTTATAACCATTACAAAATCACTTACTTCGCATATCCGGGTGTTTTCTGTGGGCACAAATTTCTTGCGACTGATTTTGTTGGGCCTTCCTTCAGCATATATTTTGTCACCGCGAGGAACGAAAAAAAAAAAAAAAGCTTTCTTCTCTCCTCCGCACGGGGAGGCTACCGAAGGCATAGAGACCCGACATACTAGCACGTCACGCTCCAAACATTAAATTCAAACGCGGAATTCTTGCGTCCACTCAACTTCAGGTACATAAACGCTTCTAGTTTGCAACAACAGTGCGACAGAGGCGCGTGAAGTACTCTCTACGTGCTAAAATCGCCCCACTCCACGCTTGAAAACACAGTGATCCGTACCTATCGCAGCACAGCGCTGCCGCCGCTGGACCCTTTGGGCGGGGCGCGAAGGCGAAAAGGTCACGTGTCGCCAACCGACCTATCGCAGGGCGCGGCGGCTGGATCAAGACCTTTCGCTACTTTTGAAAAATAGAGGGACTTTATGAGTGGCAAGTGCTCAGCGCCACCGACGGCCAGCGGCTGCAACGAGTTCCACGCAGGCGCAGTGAGCGCTGCGAATTGTGCTCTTTCGTCGCGTGAACGGTTCCCTTCGAGCCGATTCGAAGCACGGAAGCACAAGGTCGCGGATGGCGAAAGAGCGTTATTCATAGCGCGCACTGCGCATGTGCGAAACTCGTTGTCATTGCCATCGGGTAGTGGCGCCGAGCAGCTCCCACGCACTCCGATATGTTCCCTTTAACAGTGGACCGTGGTTTAGATACACCATAAACTCGCGAATATAAGTGGCATAATTTATGTATGTTAACTGCGGAAGCAATGGAAAACCCCTTGCAAATGTTCTGTTTATTCCTGGTGCTTTGAATTCGGGCTTTCTCAATTTGTGTCGTGCTTGATTGAGCTTTTTTTATGTGTAAATGAAGACTCACACTTGTTATATTGCACGTTTGTCCAAGGTGATCACCGGGGGTCAAGCCCCTCACCTCCTTCCTGAATTTTGCATAGGCATATATACAGACGCCGCCGCGGTGGTCTTCTGGTTATGGTGCTCGACTGCTCACCTGAGGGTCCGGGGGTCGAATCCCGGCCACGGCAGGCGCATTTTGATAAAGGCGAAATGCTGGAGGCCCGTGTACTTAAGAACACCAGATGGTCAAATATCTGGAGCCAGGGGCGTAGCCAGAAATTTTTTTCGGGGGGGGGGGGGTTCAACCATACTTTATGTATGTTCGTGCGTGTGTTTGTATGTGTGCGTGTATATATACGCAAGCAAAACTGAAAATTTTCGGAAGGGGGGGGTTGCACCCCCAACCCCCCCCCCCCCCCCCCCCCTTGGCTACGCCCCTGTCTGGAGCCCTCCACTACGGCGTCTCTCATAATGATATCATGGTCAGCGCACTTAGTTGGGCCAGTTGGTTCTGCATGTCGATGAAGTGGATGCGCTTGAAAGACGAGGACGAAGAAGAGACGGGACACACAGTGCGCAACTTACAACTTGTTTATTGGAAAAAAAGCGGGGTAGCGTCACTTATATAAACTTAAGCACGTGACACAGGGCCTGCGCGTTACACGTTACTGAGCACTCAAAAATGCTAACTCTTTCTTAGATAATGTCAGTGACGCTATGCTGACACACGATTCTGCGCATTCTAAAATATATTTTGCTTCAACTACGAGCCTCGCCGATTGATTACGGTTGCGATATACGACTGTTCACTGTTCAAATTTCGGGGTGCAGGAGCACTTTTGGCAGTGAGTTGCGAGATGACCGTTGTTACCGTTCCTGACATTATTGCTGTGTTCTCTAGACGCTCGTTTAGGCAGCGCCCAGTTTGTCCTATATATACCTTTCCACATGAAAGTTGAATGTTGTACGCAACACCCTTCTGGCACTGAACGAATTTAACCCTGTGTTTAACTTCTCAGATGAGAGGCGCACTGGAACAGGGCTCTGTCAATCTGCACAGTCTTGATAATTTCTGCGGAGCGGAAAATGCTACCTCCACACCCGCCTTCTGAGCAGCTTTCTTGAGATTGTGTGATATGCGATGAATGTATGGGATGACCACTACTTTTTTGTTTCTGTTAGACTTACCACTGTTCTGTTCACAACCAGATTGCTTAACTAATCTTTTCACTAGCACCTCGGATACCGACACTAACACGTGGTCAGGGTAGATTGACGCCTTTAGACGATTTACTTGTTCATATGGTCGAAATTTCCGGAGACCTCCAGTACAGCGTCTCTCAATCAAATCGTGGTTATGGGACGTTAAAGCGCAACAATTATTGTCACGTGGCTCTGCCAGTGAAGAAGACATCAGTCAAACCGGTAACGATTAAACTCTTTACTGCGCCAACCTCTACCGTGCGAAGGAAGCAACACTCACAGTGAACGATATGAGCCAGCACAGCCGTCGATAATCCCATCTTGCGTGAAACGGCTTTTAACGCATGCGCAATCGTGCAAGCTAGCTTTTTGCATGTGTTCCCGTAAGATCCCAGGATTAAATTAGCTACGCGCGTCGTGCATGAAACCTGAGGAAAATATTCGAAAGCACTGCACGAGATTCCTGTACACTGTCGTCCTTTATGAAAGGAAAGAAGCGAGACCGTGGCCTGCGCTCTGCGGCGACTGCCTCCAGCTCCATCAACAGACACCTAAAGAAAGCATGTCCGTTTTTGTCGTCATCTGCAGGCATCGCACGAGAGGAGAGAGAACGCAATTTAGCAGCGCTTGTCCACAGGCCGTGACTAGTTATGTTTGTCAGATGACGCCAAATGCGGACGTGGCTGTCGGTTGATGGAGCTGTAGACAGCCGCTGCAGAGCCCAGGCGCGCGCTCGAGTGTTCCGTTTCATAACGGACGACAACGTAAGTACATTGAATCTGGCTTTGCGCACTCCGACAGCCTTGGGCGGTGATACCAGGTCGCGATGCGAAAGGAAAAAGTACGTTGTCATTATGGTATAGCAAGATGCTTCCACACGCAGCCCGATGACTGGCCATTGACGCTGCAAATATACATGGAATGTTTAATTCTTGTGCAATGTTACACTAGCAAGTGAATGCCGCCATCAGCACTTGATTTAAATAGATTCATTACAACAGCAGTTCACATAAAAATTTTATTCGCGATGAGCAGTCTTTTTTTTTCATTCAAAGCACCAAATGTATGATGGAGAGTCAGATTAAAAACGAAGTTCTGATAGAAAATGACAGCAGGATGAAGACTACTTAGAGGTCCTGACTGCCTTTTCCGGGATCGCCCGGCTTCTTTGTCTTGCTGCTACTCGCTTTGGGGAGTAGTTCTGGACGAATTTGCGGGATTACGCCACCTTGCGAGATAGTCACGTCAGCGAGCAGTTTGTTTAGTTCTTCGTCATTTCGGATGGCCAGCTGCAGGTGACGCGGCGTGATCCTCGATTTCTGGTTGTCCCGCGCTGCGTTCCCGGCCAGTTCGAGGACCTCGGCGGTGAGATACTCGAGCACGCCCGCCAAGTAAACTGGCGCACCGGCGCTGACGCGCTCAGCGTAGTTGCCTTTCTTCAGGAGGCGGTGGATGCGGCCAACTGGGAATGTCACGCCAGCTCGTGAAGAGCGGGTCTGCTGCTTCCCACGTTTCTGCATCTTGCCGCCGCCACTCGAGTTGCGACTAGAAGACATGGCAGTGACGGCGGAATTTGTCAGGGCTGGTGAAGACGACCTGCAGGGTAATATACAGAGGGCGTTCGCCGTTACCAACTAAAAAACCAACAGGTGAAAAAGCACTGCACCGTCCCGCGGCAACACAATGTCTCGTGGAGAGGGGGGGCAAAACACCGCAGTGTATTCCACGTTGTCCCACTAAAGCAGTACTTCGAGCACTAGGCCTCAACACTGCAGTTCCCGCAACATCCCGGAATCCCAGACGCATCGGCAACGTCTGAATGATATTGTGGCACAACGACAGCCTACATGTGGGAACATCGCGAGGACGCGCTTAACGCGATGAAAACAGCAAGGCATGTATCCATATAAACGGCCACGGGCTTTACCAATATGCTAGACTGCACCATTCGCTAAATGAGCCTACAAAACCAGTCAGACACGCAGAACAAATTGAAAGACTACGCACACTACAACAACCTACTGGATTGCTCCTGATCTACGGGCACTGCCGTGAACGCTCTTACCTTTGGGGGAGACCCGAGGACGACAAGTGCTAGGAAATCCCACGTCTGTGCACTCCAGCAGACCGCAGTGAAAGGCGGTTGTCATCGCTCGTGGGTGGAGTTTTATGCGATTGATTCAGGTCACGTGCCTTACTTGTGTGCCCACGGGCACACTGTCGCGCAGTGGCGTTTCATGCGTTGAACAGATAATCGCTGATGAGATACTGGCTGAGTAAGGTAAGTTGTTTGCACAGTGTTGGCACGCAGCACTCGAATGCGCTCATCTCTTGACTCGTAAGGTTAGTGTTGTTGTTTGCCTAAAATTTCAGCTTTTAACATCAGTCAAAATGCCTGGAAATAAAGCACACATTTGCATTTTCCCCCTATTATCACGTGAGCGTCGACCAGACAGCCGATATGCGCCGTGCTATGGAGCGCATCTACGAAATGTGCGAGAGTACGCACACGCGTCCAAAGCACAGCCCAGCCCAAATGGTTTCGGCTAGATGCTGTAGGGCTCAGCGGAAGGGCAACCCGTTCTTCCTGGTAGGTTATCTTTTTCTCTTTCCGTTGTAAACGCCGCAGATTGTTTTTAAAGACACGTGCAGCGTGTGAGTGTTGAAGAACTTTGAAGACACGCAGAGTCGGCGTTGCCTTCACTTAGTATTTGTTCAATCCTTTCGTTGTTTGTTGTTTTTGCACTTTTTTTCTGATAATAAATTATACACTTGGTTACAGAAAGCTATTGATCCGCTGTCTAGAAGGTGATAGATTTACTTCATAAAACACTAGAGGGAAATCTGGCGCTTATGTCTATGGGAGCTGCAACGTAAGATGCTTCAGTCAGCATGGGAATGATGGGGAGTACACGCATTTGCCTAAGCTTCGTTTTTACAGCTCCGTGTGGCCTCGGTGTTGCCTGCAGCCGCTTTGTCGCAAGACAAAGTTCAGCAAAACTTGAGCCTTTCGACTTCACCACCTTGACCGTTTTAGGCGCACCAATTCACATCAGTTCTAGAGGTTCACAACAATCCCGAAGAATAAACAAAGCCAAGAGTGCGTTCGAAGCTGCAAGCACAAAGACAAGACAAATCTGTGTACTACCCATCATTCCCACGGCGGCTGAACGATCGCAGTGCCAGAGCTCCCTCGAGTAAATATTGTAGGAAACTCTATGGAGAATATATTGAAGGGCTTGATTATTTTGCTGTTGTCTGCACGTGTCTGCAGCCGCCAGGGGTGTACACTGTAAAAAAAAACTGGCCCTACTTTACGACAAAATTAGCTGGTAATTTGTGACCGAACACTTTTTCGTAACTTAAAAACGACCTTTCCGTCGGACAGCGAGTGTGTTTACAGTGAAACCTCGGTGATACGATCACAGCTCATACGAATTTCGCGGTGATACGAATTTTTCGTAGGTCCCGGCCAAGGCCCATTGGCCTGCAATGTAATGAAGTACGGCTGCGGTGAACTGATTTTCACCTAGCGACGTTTGACAGGAATGTTCGCTACCACCCAGGTACGAAGAGGTGTCGTCCGCGCTGTCGCGGAAGACGCGCCAAGCACGCGCGAGCGCGGGAATGCAAGCGTGGGCATGCGCGCCGCACCGCCAAATCGTCAGGATCACGGTGTCAGAAAAACAATTTTCTTCTCCGAGATTGTGTGCGCGAATCTTTGAGGTTCTTATGTGCCTCCGTGTGCCTTCGCGTTTAGATTACAGAGGACATTAGCGCCATGCTTTTTTTTTTCTAACGCGTCGACGCGGGCTGCTGTCATTGTAATGTGTTTACACGTGCCTGCCTCGTGCATGAGAAATCCTACGAAAGGTGGACGAGGAACGCAAAGAACGCGAGGATGGTCTTGGCGAAGGAGTCAGGCCTCACAACTTCAACACGCGCGACCGTCGAGGTCGCACTTGTGCGGGCACGGCCGTAAATCTCCCAGAACACATCCCCAACACCTCCGCAATAACAAAATCATAACACAAGACCGTGGTTTTGTAATTTTGTGGCCTTGATCCATAGCGTCAAAGCGCTTCTTTTGTTACTTTCGCTGCAGTACTTTGTTGTAATGCAAAAAAGCATACTACAATTTGGCAGGGGCTACTGCTGTCGCGGTTCACAACGTACATGGTTCATTAAATAAGTACGCGCTTACGGGCCGTATATTTACGAGTGCTGGTATGATTGGCGACATATAAAAACTTAACTGACAATCATTCATGGTTCTTCCTGACGTTGCTGCGGCCATGAAAAACAATAAATGAAAATGTACGCCAGCTTTCTTTTGTCGCATGCTTCCATGCTTTCTGGTGATACGAATATCTTTGGTGGTCCCGCGAGATTCGTATCACCGAGGTTTCACTGTAGTTGAAACAGTTCAACAAGATATAATATCTAGGGTTTACCGTCCCAAAACCACGATATGATTATGAGAGACGCCGTACTGGAGGGCTCCGGAAATTTCGACCATCTGGGGTTCTTTAACGTGCACCTAATTTAAGTACACGGGCCTCAGACATTTTCGCCTCCATCGAAAATGCAGCCGCCGCTGCCGGGATTCGATCCCGCGACCTTCGGATCAGCAGTCGAGTGCCATAACCACTAGACCACCGTGGCGGGGCAGTTCAACAAGATATAGCTGCCGTCGTACTTAGGACACAGAAGGTTTCGTAAACCATGTTTGTACATAACGAGTGAACCGTTAAGACACGGGTGTGTCAATAGTACGACAACAGGCCCCGTCTTCTGTAGCTGTACTCTACCAGCCATCCGTAACAATACAATGTGTGGCAATAGTTCGGCAATAGACGACCCCGTCTTGTGTATCTATACCCTGGGGCCAGATGTTAAAATAGTTTTGCAATAATGAGAAAATCTAAGACCCTTTACGTGGAATTTGTGCTGTGAAAGAATCCTGTGCACATTGCCTCCTCAAACGGCGTTCCTTCTGTGAGCAGCAGTTCCTGCTCACCGATCAATTGAAGTGATCAATGCGAGAGGAATTCTGTCTCCTTCGAAAGCCGGCAAATCAAGGGAAGGCTTGCACAAGCTCGCCACTATTGTTGATACAATAAGACGGGCGCGTCTCATTTCAGAAACTTATCGTATCCACAAAAAACGCCAGGGCTGCGCGGAAAGCGCAGCACAGTCACAGCGAAAGCTGGAAGAGCGGCATTTCTAGAGCCCGTTATAAACTCTCCTGTGGCTACTAATACAGGTACATTAGCAACGTACCCACTACGCCACAAAGCGTAATTTTTGGGAAGTTGGGAAGCACCCAGCACGACATTATTCGATGTTCTGCGGAGAAGCGAGGTACCATATGTAAGCGATTATGTGCAGTTTGTTGATGCGGCGGTTGATGACGATGAATAATTATGGTTGCGCCCTTTGTAATGGGTCGGAAGCTTTAAACGACCCACTAGTTACGTAATGCATATTGTGTGAGGCCCGGTCGTTATTTAACTGTCCCACCACGCTTTATAACACACTTTAACCGGAGAAACGTAGAGCGAGAGAGAGAGAGAATTTACTTTATTGAGACCCTGAGGAAATGGATCATGGGAGCCTTATGGGCTTCCTTGGCAACCAACAGAAGTGCACTTGCGAGGAACCCACTAGGCTATAAATCATTGTAATTTTTTAGAAGTAGGGCAATAGGCACTGTGCCATTTTTCGTCATTCTACAGACAGCCGTGGTACCTGCTAAATGCATGTAAGGCATTATGCGCACTTTGTTGATGCTGTGCGTGATGACGATGAAGAATTATGGCAGAGCTCTTTGTAATGGGTTGGAAGCATTCAACAACCTACTCGTTGCGCAATTCGCATTGTGTGACGCCTGGTTACAGAATTCGCGTTGTGCGACGCTTGGTGCTTATTCTACTCTTTTACCACGCTATATTGCATATGCTAATGTGGTTCCTTCCCGACATGAAGCCTGTATAGGACCTTTTTGCAAAGCAGTTTCAAGCACCGGCATGGCTCAGAGGTTGAATACTGGGCTCCCACGCAGAGGGCCCAGGTTCGAACCACGTTCCATCCTGGAATTTTTTTCTTATTTAGTTTTTTTTCTTATTTCGAGCGATACTGGTTACGGACACCGGCGGCGGCGGCAGCGGCGGCGGCGGACAACTACGGCACCAAAAACGGCCGGTGAAATGATCTCATAACAGCTTTCGCTGTAAAATGCCAGGTCTGCGCGGAAAGCGCAGCACAGTCACAGCGAAAGCTGGAAGAGCGGCATTTCTAGAGCTCGTTGTAAACTCTCTTGGGGCTACTAATACAAGAACACTAGCAATGTACCCACTACGCCATAAATCACAATATTTGTGAAATTGGGAAGCACCTACAACGCCATTATTCGTCATTGTGCGCAGAAGCGAGGTTCCAGCTACACATATGTAAGGCATTATGTGCACTTTGTTTACGTGACGACTGATGACGATGAAGAATTGTGGCTCAGCCCTTTATAATGGGTTGGAAGCTTTAAACGGCTCACCAGTTACGTAATTCGCATTGTGTGACGCCCGGTCGCTATTTAACTCTCCCACCATGCAATATAACATACATTGACGTGAGAAAGAGAGACAGAGAGAGGGGGGAATAACTTTATTGAGACTCTGAGGAAATGGATGATGGGCTCATGGGCTTCCTTGGCAACCAATGCAAGTGCACTTGCGAGGAACCCACTGCGCTATAACTCATAATTTCTGTGAAGTAAGGAAGCAGTCACTAGGCCATTTTTCGTCATTCAACGGAGAGCCGTGGTACCCGCTAAAAACATGTAAGGCATTACGCGCACTTTGTTGGTGTTGTGCCTGATGACGATGAAGAATTATTGCAGAGCCCCTTGTAGTGGGTTGGAGGCATCCAACAGCCCACTCGTTGCGCAATTCGCATTGTGTGACGCCTGGTTACAGAATTCGCGTTGTGTGGTACGTGGTTGTTATTTCACTCTTCTACCACACTAAATTACATATGTTAATGTGGTTCCTTCTGGACATGAAGCCTGTATAGCGTCGTTTTCCAAGGCAGTTCCAAGCACCGGCATGGCTCTGAGGTACAACACTGGGCTCCCACGCAGAGGGCCCAGGTTCGAACCCCGTTCCATCCTGGAAATTTTTTCTTATTTCGTTTTTTTTTTCTTATTTCGAGCGATAGTGGTTACGGACACCGGCGGCGGCGGCGGCGGCGGCGCACAACTACGCCACCAAAAACGGCCGTTGAAATGATCTCATAACAGCTTTCGCTGTAATAGTGGTGAGGTATGTGTAAGTCTCCCCTTGATTCCCTGCTTCCAAAGGAGATATAATTCCTGTCCCACTCATCATTTTGTTGCCTCTGCACATGCTGAGCCTTCATTTCGTTTTTCTGTTTCCTTGCGTTAGTGGTGCAGCATATAAATGCTGACTGGAAGAATCAACACATTTGGTTCTTATACAGCGCCATGGTCTGTTTCCTTTCTTGCCCTGTCTTTTTGCGCTGTTTTTCACTCGTAAACTTTCTTAACAGCTAAAGATCTGCATTTACAACCTCTATTTTACTTTTTCTGAACTACCACAATCCGTCCAATGCTGCACATGACCTTGACGGTGCATGATCACTCTGTACTGCATATGAGACGAGAAATGTAGGAAGGTTATTTCAGCACATCCACAGCTATAACTGCACAGGGAAGCAACATTAACTGTATGTCCTGGACAGCTTCCTCGATGAAATAGCTCAACACTGACGGCGCAACTACGTTGAAAGGTATGTCAAAATACCTCTGGAATACACAAAATGTGTAACAACAATAGAAGGGAGATGAGACAACAATGAGACAATTCTCATATCCTTCTATGGTGGTTATAAATCTTGTGGATTCAAGCGAGCATGTAGCCGTTAGCCCAGCAACAAGTATTCGTAAAAAATTACCTCAATAAAAAGTACTGACAAAAAATTTCACATCTCGCTTTTTTCTGTTGAAATAATCAACTAATGACGCACTAATCACGGCTGGAAATCTCGTTTGCTAGAGCACACAACGATGAATCATTTGGACACATATTTATAGCACCCAGTCGCAATTTCGGTTTCAGAGAGTGCTGAAAAAGGGGGGGACTAGCGTGGTGTGTAAACACAGCTGCCCACATGAACTCACAAAACAGCGACGCACTCACGATGCATGCCGCAGAGTGTGGCTGCACATCAGCACCGCGATGACAACTGCTGGTTAGAGCGCACATAGGGGTCATGGCAGCCTGCACAAACTCGTGATGTAGATGGCTGTTGGTTTACATACACACCAGAGTGATGTCACAAAGTGCTCCATTCTGCGCCCAGTTGCACGGCGCACACTTTAAAATTGTTTGTAAATATGTTCTAGGCTATAATAATTATTGATATTTTGCAGATGATGTGCACGTGTGTCAACACAAATCTATCATACGTGTTATATCTTCAAAAATTTGTGCCAGTACTCTTTTATTACATAACACTATACCCCATCTTTTTATATTAAAGGGACACTAAAGGCAAATATTAAGACGACGTTGATTGCTGAAATAGCGGTCCAGAAACCTCGTAGCGCTGCTTTTGTGCCAAGGAAGTGCTTATTTTGAAATAAAATCACGTTTTTAGTGGTCCGCATCGCGTTAGCGCGCTTCAAATCTCCCGCCTGAAAATACGACTCTCATACGTCACTGCTGCCGTGCCCAACGTTGCCCGCTTTTACTGCGCGGCCGCCGACACTAGTAGCAGCCGAGCGGAAGCAGCGGGACCCACAGTAGCAACAACGGCGCTGCGGCAAAGACTTGCTCGGATGGGCACATTGAAAGCCGTCACCAAGTTGCGGTTGGTCTCGTAATCCTCAGTACGAAAGTGCAGCGAGCACACACGCAGACTGTTTAGCACACTGGCACAATGGCATGACACTAAGCCACTTCGAGCGTAAGGGTTCATTCCGCGGCACCCAGTGAAAAGACACACCGGTTTCCTTGCTGCAGCACTGGCGTTGTGCACCATTCGGGCATCCGGCAATATCACACGCATGCGGCATTTTGCCGAACTTTCTGTCAGAGCGACTTTCACGAGCGCGCAAAACACGCGCGGCAGTACGCGATCCCGAAACTACCACTGAGACGGGCGAGGCACAGTTCGGCGAAAACGGAACCTTTGAACCACGCGCGCCGTTCCCCATGGCAACGCCACGGAGGTTTTGTTTTCCATGAATCAAGCGGAAACGAACAAACAGCATTTTATTACGTCTTTTGATGCTCGGAATGTTGTTTTTTTACTGCTGCTAGTTTGATTACTAGTGATTTATTGTAGGCCGACTTCCCTACATCATCGGGATCACTTCGAAAATGTCCCACTCGTGGCGCTCATCATGTGATACATTTAGCTTAATTTCTCGGTAAGTAGGGCACTGCTGTTGATAATATTGCCGTTTTAGAAGTTGTCATACATTGGGCTTTCACTCTGACATAAATTGTTATTTGCCTTTAGTGTCCCTTTAAAGTCAGTACACCACTCAACGCAATCAGGTGTATACGAGCCGTGCCACTGTGAAACCCAAAATGTGCCACATCGCAGAGCTCAAGCCAAATTTATAGAGTGACCCTAGTTTCATGCTGAACAATCATTTTTTGCACTTCTACTTGCCATCAAGGCATGTGCACTCTTGCCTGTGTAGGACTTTCTGTATGAAATTATAATTTCACAGATTACTCACTCTGAAGTTTAAAAATGTATACAGTGCCACTTTCTATAACCATACCCAGGAATTCGGGACATCGCTTCTAGTTCACCGTTTTTCACACCACTTGGCGTACGGACCTTCAACGTTCAAAATTCGCGCGAGGACGCTTGCCGTAATCGCGCGGATTGAGAAAACCACAATACATAAAAAAGAGCACGAAGACGATATCCCATACAACCAGCGAGCGCGAACCTCAGTCGCCGAGTGATAACGGCAACGCATGCGACGAGCGGCCGGTTGGGCTGCTCGACCGTGAGTCAGCAGTTCTGTTGCACTGAAAGGGTGCACACATACAAGTCGCTTGGCTGTGCTTGATAGCTAGGAACTCTCGAAAGAGCGTGCTGCCCTTCTTCTCATCCACTGCCCCTTCAATATATTTCGTCCGATGATATTGTTGTTGGCTCCGACGGGTTTGTTACAAGAAAGCAAGGACGTGCTTTAGCGCTGCTGTTTTTGTAATGTGAAAAAACTAGGTTCCGGAAAATAATGCAAGCTTAGGAGGCGGTGATGACGATCGCGGGTTTCTGCAAGTGCAGACGGAGTCTTGATGTCCCCAATTTCTGTTGGCCTCAATTTATAAAATCAATATTTTGCGCTATTATGTAAAGACGCCTAGCCGTGTTATATTGGCTGCCACAGCCATTTTTCTTTAAAGCTCAATAAGCAGCAGAAGTAAAGGAAGAATACCTTTGCAAGCAGATTATTGTTCGTTGATCTTCTTAAAAAGAATGGTTTTAATAAAGTCGCTTTAGTTTTAAAAGCGCGCTTTTGTTTCTAAATAACAGAACTATACGTCGGAAAGTGCACTGCCTTACGCATGACATGCTACACATGCCGCGTTTCCCTCTCTGCTAAGTGTTGGTGAAAGAGTAATGAAACAGATTAGATTCATATAAAGTATCGAGAAACCCGCCTTCTTGTTTGACTGCCTATGCTGGTCTGCAGAAAATAGGAGGTCGCGGCTTGAAACCCGGTTCTTGCGGCCAGCTTTATTCGGGAAAGAGTAGCCCGTTTCTATTTGTACATGTTAAAGTTGGCTAAAAGGCCCCTCGTCAGGACCCATTTAATATATTGATTACGAGCTGCAATACTTCATTTATGTGAGCAAGGGACCTGAAAAGTTCTCGAAAAGCCGTTTTATTTTTATTCTCTGTGTCGTGTGTTTGTTTACCGTAAGACAACGTAGCACCTCACCAGGCGATGTTTGGGGCAAGCTGAGCAACCTTTCACGAACGTCTTTTTTTTTTTTGTCAATAAGTTCGCTGTTCACTATTGCAAGAGTTCGAAGGTATTGAACTGCCCCGTTACCGTGCCGCCAGAAGGTAAACATTGCTGTCAACGCAGGCCTTGTCCGCCGCGGTGGAGCAGTGATTATGGTGCTCGGTTGCTGACCCGAACGTCGCGGGTTCGAACGCGGCCGCGGCCGTCGCATTTCGATGGAGGCGAAATGCTGGAGGCCCATGTACTGTGCGATATTAGTGCACGTTAAAGAACACCAGATGGTCAAAATTTCCGGAGCCCTCCACTACGGCGTCTCTCATAATCATATCGGGGTTTTGGGACGTAAAACCCCAGATATTATTAATAACGCTGGCCTTACCTTTGCCAAGGCGATGCAGGGAAAGACCTCCGCTTGTAGAGTTCTTTCCCTGCCTTCCCTTACGTATCGTTGGCAATGCGCCCTGTTTTGCTTACATGACGAGCCCCACCTTCTTTCTGTTTTTCTTCGCGGCGTCTTTAGAATGACCGCATTGAGCGTCTCGCAATGGGAGGTTAACTGAAGTCACGTGCTGCAATTAACGACGCTGAAAGCAGTGCGCTGTAGTGCGTGACTCACACCTCTCAGCAAGTGTGGCCCCCTCTGAGATGCACGGACTGCCTTTTATTATTTTCATACTTGGTAGACACGATGTTCACCTACTAATCTACTGACCTAATTTGTCAGAAGTCTTAGATGATGAAATTCTTCGGTTTCCTGGCATCCCTCATCGTCATCGTCATGTCAGTAAACACTTCGCACCGTCAAAGCGTGCTAACTAACTATCATTCATTAAGGCGAGAGCGTTGTATGGCTCGTGATTTTAAAAATCCGGCTTTCAGCGTCGCGAACACCATTGGTACCAAAACTCGAGTGGGCCTGTACCCGGAGGCTGTGCAACAACGGGTGAGGTGGAATATGCTCCAGGGTGAGGGTGGGACGACCAATGCAATTGACTAAGGACGTTAAAGTAGTTTGATTAATGAATGTCTCTCCAGAGCATAGGCTATTGTGATCTCCTTAGCGTCAGCTAGGTCGCGGCTTCGATTTCCTGCCATGGCGGCCGTATTCTAGTGGGGACGAAATGCAAGAACACCCGCTTACTTTGATGTAGGTGCACGTTCAAGAACCCCAAGTGTTTAAACCTACTACAGAATTCCCCACTGCGGCTTGCCTCATAATGACAATATGGTTATGGCACGTAAAATCCCTTAAATTATTATTATTTACATAGGCCGCTAGGGGACAACAAAAATAAAACGTGAAAAACAACCCTGTACACACGATTCATCATTAACATGATAGTGTCACATACCGAGTTTTGTCTAAATTAATGTTGTGCATATTCTATCATCTGCTTATTTTAATAATTCGCAAGTGTCCACGTGAATGCGCACGTGCACACTTCAGAATTACAGATGCTCTTGTCGCAGGATAAAAAAAAACATATATAAAGGGAGAAGGTTATGATATTCCTCTAGTTTTGCTTGCTTTGCTCGCTAGGCCGTCTTCTCGCGCTGCTGTCGCATGCCAAAAGCTACACCGCAGTGTGTATTTTCGCGGGGTACAAGTCAAGAAATGGCTTCTCCTGGTCTTTGTATTTTTTTTTCAGCCATATTGCAAGTTGAGAAATCCAAAACACGACTAGACGCTTCAGACGAGTGCGGTTTAAACCAATGCACTGCGGAGAAAACATTCAACCAGGTTGAACATAATGATTTTGAGCTTTCATTTTTGGTAATTCAGTTTACATATAAACCAACACTCTACCAGTATCAAGTGTTAATAATAATAATAATAATAATAATAATTATTATTATTATTATTATTATTATTATTATTATTATTATTATTATTATTATTATTATTATTATTATTATTATTATTATTATTATTATTATTATACCCACCACTCAAACTAACACTCTGTATTTCACCAGAAAAACCAAGCTTTCCCAGAAAAATCAACAAAACACCCAGATTTGCCTTCAAGCGAGGTGACTACGTTGGTTTTTACTATGACTTGTCCACCACAGATTGGTCACTGGTAACTGACAAACTCAATGTTGATGATGAAGTCGATCAGTCTACGGAGCTTATCTTGACCAGCATGCGCAAGTTCATTCCCCAGTATACACCTCATCATTGTAAATACCCTTCCTGGTTCTCATCAGAACTTATAAGTGCACTGAAACATAAAGATCGTGCACACAGGAAGTATAAACGTTCTCCATCAACTCATTTGAAGGAAGAATTCTGTCGTTTTGGTACTCTTTGTAAACGCCTTTACAAACGGGATCACAGTCTATAAATTTCATTTTTAGAAAAAAGCGCGTCTGACAGGCCGGCTGAGTTTTGGAAGTATGTGCGCTAACGGTCGAGCAAAAGTGGCGAGTCCTTCAGGATACTGGACCCAAATGGAGTAGAAGTTCAAGCCGTTGCTGACTGTTTTGCCATGTATTTTTCATCTGTTTATAAGTCTCCAGCCTCTGTAGCTAGTAGCGGTCGACAGGTTAAGGCAGTTGGCACAGCTGAGGCTGTGTCGCTAGATGAAGATTCCATTTCAGAATGCATTAAGCGCTTGAAACCATCCTTTTCAGCTGGCCCAGATGGCATCCCCTCTGCCATACTAAAAGCCTATGGCAGTATACTTGTACCAGTATTGACTACCATATTTAATAAGTGTCTGCATGCTTCAACGTTTCCTAGCATGTGGAAAACTGCTCGTGTTTCCCAGTGTTTAAGTCTGGCTGTAAAAGTGACGTCTCGAACTACCGCCCTATTTCCCTTCTTTGTGCCGCATCCAAATCTTTGAGCTTGCTCTTCACAAAATATTGTCTTTTGATGTAAAAAACTAATTGATTGTGAATCAGCATGGGTTTCTCGCTGGCCGCTCAACTGTCACTAATCTTGCCAGTTTCATGATGCAAGTCTCCACGCCTATTTCGCAGAGAGGGCAGGTTGACGCTATTTACTGTGACCTTAGCAAAACTTTTTATGTTGCCAGCCATTCGCTGCTTGTGGATAAACTTGCACACTTTGATGTTGATTCTTCAATTGTGAATCTCCTCCATAGCTATCTTCTTGACAGATCATGTTACGTTGCCGTTAATGGCCAAACGTCCTCTTTGTATAAAGCTACTAGTGGGGTTCCTCAAGGGTCGGTACTGGGCCCACTCCTCTTTTTAATTTATGTTAATGATGTTTCTTCTGTCATTCGGAATTCTTCTTTCCTTTTGTATGCCGATGACTTAAAGATATTTAAGGAAATTCATTCAGTTATCGATTGTCGCGTGCTGCAATCTTATTTGTGTTCTTTTTCTGAATGGTGCAGGAGCAATAACCTCTCCCTAAATATTTCAAAAACCAAGGTAATGAGTTTCACTCGAAAAACATCTAGTGTGCCATTTTTATATTTTGTCAATTCTGTGTCGTTGTGTAAGGTATGTGAGATCGATGATCTAGGTGTTCTTTTTGATAGCACCTTACACTTTTCTGCTCACGCTAAGCGTGTTGCTTTGCGGGGTCTTCGCACCCTAGGCTGTGTTTGCAGAATGTCTAGAGAATTTCGTTCTCCTGTGCCCTTCCGAAAATTGTACACCGCGCTATGTCTTCCTCAACTAGAGTATGCATCTGTGATCTGGAATGGCATTCCTAATTCCAGCAGCAACGCCATTGAGCGAGTCCAGAAAAAAATTCCTAAGCATTTACAACCATCGTTTTGCTAGAAATGACTCTGGATCTCGTTCTAACGCTGCTGGATTATTATCATTGCCATCACTTTGCTGCCGACGAAATCGCGCTGATCTGTTATTTCTTTACAAGCTTGTGCATGGTACATACCCTGCCCTGTACTGCTCAACTATCTTAATTTCCGAATTCCACGTAAGCTGACCAGAGAGAATAGACCTTTTCATGTAACCGCCTGCCTCTGTGAACATTCGACCATTGGCAGGATACAACGTCATTACAATGCTTAGTTTTTGGAGCTCGATGTTTTTCACAGCTCCCAGTCGTTGTTCTGCTCCGAGCTTGGCACTGCACTTACATAGCCTCGTACACTGTTGACATTTTTTTTTCTGCCTGCGCATAGTTGTATATGTGCAATTTTATAACGTTTTTTATCCCTCATATTTTATTATGAATGTTTGCCTTTGTTTTTTTGTTTTTGTTTTTTCGTGCGCCAGTACAAAGACCTTACGGTTGTTCCTGAGTACATTAAATAAACGTTTGATTGATTATATTATTATTATTATTATTATTATTATTATTATTATTATTATTATTATTATTATTATTATTATTATTATTATTATTATTATTATTATTATTATTATTATCCGCACCATGGCTCCCAGTCGGGATGCATGCTTGCTATGCTCCTGCCCGTTTTTCGGTAAGCAGCAGTTTTTCCGCTGTGAAAGTTGTTCTAAACGTGTTCATGCGAAGTGTGTAACCTGGCCTGATGAAGAGCTGCAACTTCTGAAGTCTGGATCGCGCTCATTTTGCTGCAATTTATGTGATCTGAGCAGTTCTTCTGGTAAGCCTAACGAAGACAACTCGGCGGCGTGCAGCGATGAGCCCTGCAGCTGCTCTCAAACCGGTTCCCTCTCCACGTGTGCCCCTACGGGTGGTGAGCTCGCCGGGCTGCGCCGCCTCCTCCTCGACGCGTTGGAGGGAATCTCGTTCCTCAGCGACGAGGTATCCCAACTACGCGAAGAAAACGAGCGCCTCCGCAAGGATCATTCCCGCGGTGTTGAACAACAAGCCCGTGTGGTCGCCTCCCTTCGTGCAGAGGTCCGCTTCCTGCGTGAGGAGCTGACGCGCCGCACGGCCGCCGTGTCAGTGAAGGCGCCTGTGATCCCTCCAGAGCAGGTGACCGTTGGCCGATCTGTGACCTCCAAGCAACCTGCGTACTCTGAACAACCTCTGTCCAAAATTCTTTCATCTTCGAATTCGCCGCCATGTGACGTAGACACGTCCGAGCGTGTCAGTGTGATGCCTGCGACAGCCTCTTCTGCAGCGGTAACTGAGGGTGTAAGAAAGAAGAAACCCGCCTCGTTTGGAGCATTGAAGACATCCACTATATCTGTAGCTCAGCGGCCACAACGGCCACAACGGCCAAAGGCCATTTTTGTTACGAAGCTGAGCCCGGACACCACTGCTGCTGACATCAAAAAACATATTGCTTCATTCGATATGTCTCCCATTTCCTGCCGGCGACTTCAAACAAGATTCCAGTCATATTCTTCATTCTATATCGAAGTTGACGAGGAAACGCTACAACGCCTGAATGACCCTTCGATGTGGCCCCTCGGATGCCTCTTCAAGCCATTTCGTGGGGAGCTGCGCGATGACATGCTTCATCCCTCTGAGCAAGTGACTGGAAACGAAAGTGCCGTGTAACGTAGACATATTCTACCAAAATGCTCGGGGTCTGCGTACCAAGACACTGGAGTTTTTCTCTAATGTTCTTTCGTCTTGTTTTCCTATTATCGCTATTTCTGAAACCTGGCTCGGCACTGAAATTCTCTCATCGGACTTTTTTCCCCCGACTTACACCACCTTCCGCCGTGACCGAGATTTCAGTGAAACCAAACAGAAAGGCGGTGGCGTGCTGATTGCCATTGACAATTCACTGAAATCCGTTAGACGGAAAGACCTAGAAACTATCGAAGAATCGATCTGGCTAGAAATCAACCTTGAGCGCCGTGAAAAATTGTTGATTGGATGCTTCTATTTACCGCCCAGCATTTCCCCTGCCTCGTTTCACGATGTCATGTCTTCTATTGAACTTGTGATATCATCTCATAGTGGGCACAGAATTATTATTCTTGGGGATTTCAATGCACCTGGAATTGACTGGAGCACGCTTACCTTTTCTCATTACAATCATTTCACAGAGAAAAAGTGCAGCCTGCTCTTGGACTTTCTGGCGTTTAATTCCCTAGTGCAACATAATTCAGTCGTCAATTCCAGTGGCAACGTCTTAGACCTGTGTGTGTCAAACGATCAACCCCTTGAAGTTTCCCGCTCCAACATCTCTCTTGTACGTCCGGACAAATTCCACCCACCACTTAACGTAAGATTATCTGCATCAGCCGAAACAACGAGCTACAGCAGTTACGTAAACAAATCTCCAAGATTTGCGTTCAAGCGAGGTGATTACACGGGCCTCTATCATCACTTGTCCACCGTTGAGTGGTCACAGGTTACTGACAAACCTAATGTTGATGACCAGGTTGATCAGTTTACGGAGCTTGTACTGAGCAGCATGCTTAATTTTATTCCCCAGTATACACCTAAACAGCGTAAATATCCCCACTGGTTCTCATCTGAACTTATCAGTGCACTGAAGCATAAAGATCACGCACACAGGAAATCTAAATGTTCTCCATCCAGCGAGTGGAAGGAAGAGTTCAGCTTTTTTCGAACTCTCTCTAAACGCCTATATAAACGGGATCATAGTTCGTACATTCAATTCTTAGAAAAAAGCGCCTCTGACAGGCCGGCTGAGTTTTGGAAGTATGTGCGTAAACGGTCTAGCAAAAGCGGAGAGTCCTTCAGACTACTAGACTCAAATGGGGTAGAAGTGCATGCCGTCGCTGACTGTTTTGCCACACATTTCTCATCCGTTTATAAGGCCTCAGACTCCAGCACTGATATCAGACAACAGCCCAAGGCAGTTAGCTCATCCAGTGCTTTGTCGCTGGATGAAAATCTTATCAGCGAATGCATTAAGCGCTTAAAACCATCCTTATCATGTGGCCCAGATGGCATCCCCTCCGCCATACTGAAAGCATATGGTACTATATTTGTCCCAGTACTGACTACGATATTTAATAACTGCCTGGACACTTCCACATTTCCTAGCATGTGGAAAACTGCTCGTGTTTTCCCAGTATTTAAGTCGGGCTCTAAGACAGATGTTTCTAATTATCGCCCGATTCTCTACTATGTGCCACATCAAAGATCTTCGAACTGGCTCTTCACAAAATATTGTCTTTTAGTGTGAAAAACTCACTGATTCCAAATCAACATGGTTTTCTTGCTGGCCGCTCAACTACCACAAATCTTGCTAGTTTCATGACGCAGATCTCCACACCTATTTCTCAGAGAGGACAGGTTGACGTAATCTACTGTGACCTGAGCAAGGCTTTTGACGTAGTCAGCCACACACTGATTATGGTTAAACTTGCGAACATTGACGTTGACTTGTCGATTGTGAATCTCTTGCACAGCTATCTGCTCAATAGATCTTGTTATGTTGCCGTAAATGGCCAAACCTCTTCGTTGTATAAAGTGACTAGTGGGGTCCCTCAAGGGTCAGTATTAGGCCCACTCCTATTTTTAATTTACGTTAATGATGTTTCTTTTGCCATTCGTAATTCTTCTTTCCTCTTGTATGCCGATGACATCAAGATTTTTAAGGAAATTCATTCAGTTAACGACTGTCGCTTGCTGCAGTCAGATTTGTGCTCTTTTTCCGAATGGTGCAACGCTAATAACCTTTCTCTGAATGCCTCGAAGACAAAATTCATGTCTATCACTCGCAAAACATCTAGCGTGTCATTTCAATACTCTGTCAATTCTGTGTCCTTATGCAAGGTTTATGAGATCAGTGATCTTGGTGTTGTTGTTGATAGCACGTTAAACTTTTCTGCTCACGCTAAGCGTGTTGCTTTGCGGGGTCTTCGCACCCTAGGCTGTGTTTGCAGATTGTCTAGAGAATTCCGTTCTCCTATGCCCTTCCGAAAATTGTACACCGCGCTATGTCTCCCTCAACTGGAGTATGCGTCCGTGATATGGAATGGCATTGCTCAATCCAGCGGTAACACCATTGAACGAGTCCAGAAAAAATTCCTTAGCATATATAACCATCGCTTGCTAAAAAATCTCGTTCAAATACTGCTGAATTATTATCATTGCCATCACTTCACTGCCGACGAAATCGTTCTGATCTCTTGTTTCTCTACAAGCTAGTCCACGGTTTCATATCCTGCCCTGTACTTCTCAATTGTGTTAATTTTCGAATTCCGCGTAGTTAACCAGAGAGAACAGACCGTTTCATGTACCCGCCTGCTTCTTCCAACACTCTACCGTTCACAGAATACAAAGTCTTTATAATATTAATTTCTTGATCTTGACGTTTTTCATAGTCCACAATCACTGTTTTTATCCGAGCTTTGCACTGTTTTGACATAGTATGGCACAGTGTACAAAGTCTTCCCTTCTCCGTCTTTCCGCATAGTTGTATATGTGCAATCTAATTTTTTATTCCCCTTCAATATTTCTCATATGGTCTTATTTTACTCCTCCCCTTTAGTGTTCATTTCTCTTTGTCTACGTGTTTTTGCTCTTTTTATTTCTGAAGACTGTCTGTATTGTATTGTTTATTTTTATTTATTTTATTTTTGCGTGCGCCTGCACAAAGACCTCACGGTTGTTCCTGGGCACGTTAAATAAATAAATGATTGATTGATTGATTGATTATTATTGTTGTTGTTGGGGTATAACGTCCCAAAACCACGATGATTATGAAGGATGCCGTCGTGGAGCGCTCCGGAATTATTGACCACCTGAGGTTCTTTAACGTATACCGAAACCTAAGATTTATTCCAGTATGTTTAAATATGGTTCGTCGACGCCCTGATTCCGTAGTGCCTGCGTAACTGCTGATACTCGACCGAATCAAGTGCCTTCTCGTAATCTATGAAGGCTATATATAGGGGCTGGTTATATTCCGCGCATTTCTCTATCGCCTGATTGACAGTGTCAGTGTGGTCTATTGTCGAGTAGCCTGTACGGAATCCTGCTTGGTCATTTGGTTGACTGAATTCTAATGTTGTCCTAATTGTATTAGCTACTATCTTGTAAACAGCTTGTTGACAACGGACAGTAAACTGATCGGTCTGCAATTTTTCAAGTCCTTGACGTCCACTTTTTTATGGATTAAGATGATCTTAGTATTCTTCCAAGATTCGGGTACCCCCACCGTTAAGAGACATTTTGTATACAGGGTGGCCAGTTTTTATAACACAGTCTGTCCACTCTTTCCACAGATCTGATGTTACATGATCCTCACCAGGCGCTTTGTCTCTTTTTCCCTCCAAGGCTTTCTTTATTTTCCCTGTCGTTACCGGTGGGATGTCCCATTCCTCTGGCTACTACTATTTCTTACATTATCTTCCTGGTTTTCCCGCCTAGTGTACAGATCTCCGGTAAAACTCCTCAGCTATTAAGCTATCCTACCCATAGTGTTAGTGCCTTTGTCTTCCTTGTCCCTTAGTGCATACATCTGGTTTTTGCCTGTACCCAGTTTCTCTTCACCGCTTTGAGGCTTCGTCAATTCTAGAGATGACTAATAGAAACATGGGACAAAATTTGTCCCGTGCGAGCTGGGGCCGTGTCCCCTGCACCCTACAGCATAAATTAAATAAACATTACAATTCGGCTTCCTAGATGAAGTTCAGGAGCGGTCTATGCTATTCGCGGATCCATTTGGAATCAACGTCCATCGACACTGTCGACCAGCTCAAGGTGAGGTTGTGATATTCAAAGAGTACTCGAGAGAGTATAGTCGGCGTTTACTAAAATAACGTATACTGAAATAAAGTATGGATAGACCGCGTGCACATCGCTCGCAACGCTGGTTGTGCTTTCGCGTGTTGGCTAGCAAGTGAATGTATGCCGCAGATATGTACAGTCGTGAGCAAGATGACCTGCAACTCCGAAATTGCCTTTTAAATAGGCCATAGCGGCTAAACGCAGCGAGCAAGCGCAAAATTTTCACAACAAATGCTCAAACGGAAATGTGTCTATGGCGATTCAGCACGTCACATTTAGATTAATGCATTACAAGCATTCGTACACTAAACATTAATTCGGTGTTCGGCTCATATTGATGATAACAGAACGTCTTAGCGGCATCGGCACGCGGTAACGCACATGCCGTTTAAGTGCTACGTCCGATATACACACATACGGTCGGCAATGCCTACACTGACTGCGTTATTGCTTTCACGTTTCATGCGTACAGATATATGCACATGCGTGCGGATATGTGAATTGTTTTACGATGTAAGAATATTCAAAGTGTTCTTTTCGTTTAGTGCTCCCACGGCGCCAACTGTAGCAACTGGCCCTTCAACACAGCCTTCTGCAATTTGTTTCTCTTGCATTAGGCTCTTTCGCTCCCAGTGCTTTGCATAACTCATCAATGTGCCAGCGCTTGTGTTGTTTTAAATGCGAAGCATTTCTTAGCTAACATTCGACACTTTGAGCATTTCTATCTATCTATCTATCTATCTATCTTTCTATCTATCTATCTACGTCTGGGTGCACTCACGATCGCCTCCTTAACTTGGTGTAGACCAAAATTTGCATGGGAGGGTAAGAGTATTTCACGAATATGATTGCCGCTTCAGGACACGAATAACATTAAAATCCCGTCGCGTACGTCGTCAAACCCTTTCCACTAGACACGTGTGGCACATACCCGTTTACCACGGCCGCGGGGTACGGGTATGCGCCACAGGTGATTGACAGTTTATATCTACCCAGGAACAGCGAGGAGAGACATTGGTAACTTAAATGCTAGATCGTTAAGGAAAACCAACATCGGCAGCGTTGACTCAACGAATGGAAAGAATGAAAATTTGGATCCCAGCCGGAATCGAACCCAAGCATTCTGCGTGGCAATCAGATATTTTACCACAGAGCCACGCCAGGTCTATAAACTGGTTTGGAAAAACAGCATACGCAGGCGTTATATCGGTGCAACGTCAATTGGTGGTTGTGGTGCTGGCTGTCTAATCTTAAAAGAACGCAACAAACACTACATGATACTCCTACGATGTGTACTCCTACGATGCAGGCGTTATATCAGATTAACGTCTGTAGTTCCAGTGTTGGCTCCGCTTTTATAGCAGTCTTATAAGGATTACATTTGTACTCCTATGATTGAGCAAGATATGGCCTCGAGGAGTTACGGAGTCGCCCTCTATCGGACGCCCCTCGATTGCGTGCTAGGCAGGATACCGCCGGCGCGCTCCCCATAGGTTTTGCTGTCGGCGATCTACAAAAACACCTCGCGGAAGCCCTCCAGGGCATTTCTATAAATACTTTCGAAATGAACTGTGTTCTTTACTGTCAAAATAATCATTTTCGACGAACTGAAAGCACAAGATAGTCTACAGTCGCTGTCTCTTTGCACAATATTGAGCACCCGCTTCACGCTGTCACCGCGTTGGAGACCCCTGAACCGGCTTCTTGCGTGAAAGGTAGTCACTCGCTCAGTGCAAACTATGTGAAATATCTCGTTAGAGTAGACTGCCTGTATAACCAAACGGAGCATAACAGAAAGAAGCCTCAAGCCAGCGATCGCACGGGTTCGTGACGACTGACGGTGCCTCTGCATGTATGAGCGTCTGCATGTATGTTCGTACTGATGGTTTCGCTCTTGCTACGAGCGCGTTTGGCACCGCGCTGTGAACTTTAGGCCGAAAAATATTAGAATTTGTGAGTAAACAAACAACTACTGTTGCGCGGACGCTATCAGAGCAGTTCAAAAACAATTTCCTTACAAGTGCGCATGGCAACTTTGCGCATGACAACTTTGCGCATGGCAACTTTGTGATCTGCCGTCCCGACGATACAGTGTTTTTTTTAATGCGAAGCATTTCTTAGCGAACTTCTGCGACTTTGAGCGTATCTATCTATCTATCTATCTATCTATCTATCTATCTATCTATCTATCTATCTATCTATCTATCTATCTATCTATCTATCTATCTATCTATCCAGCCGCCTACGACTTTGTGCTCTCCTGGTCGCTTGGTTCATCGAATGTGCACCAAAACTGCTATGGCGTAACATGACTGTATGACGAACATAAATGACAAGTCATAACATGAAAATCATGACACGCTTGTCATGCACAGCATGATTTACATGCTACGCTCATGCTGCGCTGGTGGCCGTTTCGCTAGTTTGATATACACCAAAATTGGTATCTTGCGACATGACTGTGTGACGAACATAAATAACACGAGTTAACATGACAATCATGACACGCATGTCATGTACAGCATGACTTACGTGCCACGCTCATGGTGCGCTGGCGGCCGTTTCGCTAGCTTTACATACACCAAAATTGGTATCTTGCGACGTGACTGTGTACGAACATAATAACGCGAGTTAACATGAAAATCATGACACGCATGTCATGTACAGCATGACTTACGTGCCACGCTCATGGAGCGCTGGTGGCAGTTTCGCTAGCTTGATCTACCCCGAAATCGGTATTGCGCCGACGTGACTGTGTGACGAACATAAAAACCGAGTTAACATGAAAAGTCATGACACGCATGTCATGTACAGCATGACTTACGTGCCACGCTCATGGGGCGCTGGCGGCGGTTTCGCTAGATTTATATACATCAAAATTGGTATCTTGTGACGTGACTGTGTGACGAACATAAAAACACGAGTTAACATGACAATCATGACACGCAGGTCATGTACAGCATGACTTACGTGCCACGCTCATGGGGCACTGGCGGCGGTTTCGCTGGATTTATATAAACCAAAATTGGTATCTTGTGACGTGACTGTGTAACGAACATAAATAACACGAGTTAACATGAAAATCATGACACGCATGTCATGTACAGCATGACTTACGTACCACGCTCAGGGGCGCTGGCGGCGGTTTCGCTAGCTTGATCTACCCCGAAATTGGTATTGCGCGACGTGACTGCGTAACGAACAGAAATAACACGAGTTAACATGAAATCATGACACGCATGTCATGTACAGCATGACTTACGTGCCACGCTCATGGGGCGCTGGCGGCGGTTTCGCTAGATTTATATACATCAAATTGGTATCTTGTGACGTGACTCTGTGACGAACATAAAAACACGAGTTAACATGACAATCATGACACGCATGTCATGTACAGCATGACATACGTGCCACGCTCATGGGGCGCTGGCGGCGGTTTCGCTAGATTTATATACACCAAAATTGGTATCTTGTGACGTGATGTGTAACGAACATAAATAACACGAGTTAATATGAAAATCATGACACGCATGTCATGTACAGCATGACTTACGTGCCACGCTCATGGAGCGCTGGCGGCCATTTCGCTAGCTTGATCTACCCCGAATTGGTGTTGCGCGACGTGACTGTGTGGCGAACATAAAAACACGAGTTAACATGAAAATCATGGCACGCATGTCACGTACAGCATGACTTACGTGCCACGCTCATGGGGCGCTGGCGGCCGTTTCGCTAGCTTGATCTACCCCGAAATTGGTATTGCGCGACGTGACTATGTGACGAACATAATAACACTAGTTAACATGAAAATAATGACATGCATGTCATGTACAGCATGACTTACGTGCCACGATCATGGCACGCTGGCGGCCGTTTCGCTAGCTTGATCTACCCCGGAATTGGTTTTGCGCGACGTGACTGTGTGAAGAACATAAAAACACGAGTTAACATGAAAATCATGACACGCATGTCATGTACAGCATGACTTACGTGCCACGCTCATGGGTGCTGGCGGCCGTTTCTCTAGCTTGATCGACCCCGAAGTTGGTATTGCGCGACGTTACTGTGTGACGGACATAAATAATAGGAGTTAACATGAACACCATGACATACAAGACGATATATGCAGCTCTTTGCTGGCTGCTTCGCATTACATCGATTCCCAGAACACGTGGGATCTGCCGGCTTTTTTTTTCTTTTTCGGTCTAAATTTGGGTACGTTTCAATTTCATTTGACAAGTTGTCTCGCACGTATTGATCGCTCTTCTCAGCGGGCAAATGCCGCTGTTTCTGTTTCTTTATTCAGCGCATTCGTTTCGTTTGGTGCTCACACAAAACGTGAGCAAATGAGACGCCTTTTTTTAATGGTTCCTAATTATCGTTCCGCTGCATTCCAGTGAACTTGCCGCTCTCTGTCATCAACAAATTCATAGACCAGAGCCTCACCACTTCGAGATTGCTGGTGGAAGGAGAACCAGTCTACGAGACCGAGCATGTAGTAGCATGCGACGCCTAGGAAAAGAAAGAAAATACAGTAACGTTTGCCGGACGTTTGCCGGACTTGTTCTGCAAACGTCGGCTGTGAACTAGGACTCACATGAACTTGAAATAGCGGTGAATAAAATAGAAGGTATTGCAGCAACCAGCAGCCGCAAAACACGATAGTAATTATTTGGCGTGTACCCCAGCAATTTTGGCAGCAGTGTCGTGTCTAACTCCAACAGGATGGCATGTTTCCCACGTAAATAAATGAGGCTCCAAGAAAATACATGGGGTTGGCCGGTCGGCGCGATCACGGAGGCAATGCAAAGTTTATGTTGCTTATGAAGCAATGCATGCCTCATCAAATGGGAAGGTTGCCTGTCGGCGTCCCGCGTCGGCGGCGTCAACACGAGTGATGCAAAAAATAATCGTCACGTGATGGTGTCACCATAAGACGTCATCATGACGTCACAGATCGCCAAAATATATAGCGTCATTAGACGTAACATAATGTGACGTCACATGATGATGTATTCACACGTCATGGTCGCTTTGCATTGCCTCCGTGATCGGTCACGGAGGCCGTGCAAAACCGCGTTAGGTGCAGAACGCTTTAGGAGGGGGGCGCGGGAGAATCAGTGCATCGACTGACAAGAAGAAGATGGCTTTCGCCTTCTAGTCATCTTTAACGAATGCATAAGGGACCCTGTGCGTTTTTTAATTGAACGTATCTAAACAATGACTTGCGCATCTGCAGCCGATTTTGTGGACGCTGAGCACGGGGCCGACGATCAAGAGGTCGCATTGGAGGGTTCTGAGATGGCATCGCACGTGGTAAAAGGTAGCGCTTTTATCATCCTGTGGCAGATAAGCATCATTTGCCGGCTCGAACCGCGCGCGAGCCATCGTCTCAGTGCGCGCTGTCTGCTACTCACCGAACATCGCAGGCCCGACGCAGTAAAAGTCTTCGTCGCGGAAGTGCTTGTTGCACACAAGACTCGTAGCGGATGGCTACTTGCCGGTTCTTAGCTTTACAACCCATGCTTCACGCTGTTTCTTGTCCCGCGGTTACCAGTGCAGGCTGACACTGGGCTCCTTTGCGTAAGCGCGGCACCGCGGCACCGAGCGGTAGAGCCCCATGTTTGTCGCCTTCGGAGGCAGCCACTCTATTATAATGGTGCCAATTGAGTAGAAAATGGGAGAAAACTTCCAAATTTGAACAGACCGCAGCGCATGTGGGACTTGAAATTCGTTTTCAAAGCACGCGGCAGTGCGCCACAAGCAGCCGACGCGGCCGCTGAGACCACGTGATCCTGCCAAGTACGTCACGCCGACGGTGGCGCCGGCGTTTCCAGTGGTGGGCCTCGAGGCCAATATTGAAGCATTCCTCGACCCCAGAGGAATACATTAACGAAAGTTACATATGATATCCACATCACCGCACCGTAAAGTGCACTTCGTCCACAAGAACGACGCAGTCTCCTCTTCATTTCTTACGAGGCTGGGCGATGGCCTCATGCTGAACGAGAATGATGCCAGATTGATTGACAGCCGCTTTGTGGATTATGCTACGTAGGCCACATACGCCCAGGTAGCCTACGAATACGACAAACACCAGCCACTGATGTTGGTCTGCGTAGCACTATCCAGGCCTACCAGCCTCGACGGCCTATACCTCACCAACGCGAAGGGTGGCTTCAGGTTCCGACATGTCGCCGGCTATGTCGACAGACAATTTGTCCACGAAATGACCGAGGCATCCACGAATTCCAACAGCTCTACTATACCACATACTTCACTACACATGGACCCCTCGTCACCACGATCACGACCGGATACTATAACAAGTCATGACCAGCTGCTGGTGCTCACTGATCACGGTGATGACGCCCTTGTTCAAGAACTGTCAAGAACTTCTTCCACACATGCACACGGGTTCGTGAAACGTGCGTGTGTTCTCGGGACACGTATAAGCACTACATGTCACCTTAACGCTTCTGGTGTTGGTAATACCCACGTTGCCATTGGCAGCGTTACCCAACCGTAAACAACTGGTTATATAACACATATGCGGCTCTTAAGCATATATATGTGTGCGTATAAAATTTATACAGATCTTTAGTATCATTTTGTAACGTGTCGCTCACTAAAAAAAGCCGGCAGATCCCACGCGTTCTGGGAATCGATGTAATGCGAAGCAGCCAGCAAAGAGCTGCATATATCGTCTTGTATGTCATGGTTTTCATGTTAACTCCTATTATTTATGTCCGTCACACAGTAACGTGGCGCAATACCAACTTCGGGGTCGATCAAGCTAGAGAAAGGGCCGCCAGCACCCCATGAGCGTGGCACGTAAGTCATGCTGTACATGACATGCGTGTCATGATTTTCATGTTAACTCGTGTTTTTATGTTCGTCACACAGTCACGTCGCGCAAAACCAATTCCGGGGTAGATCAAGCTAGCGAAACGGCCGCCAGCGTGCCATGATCGTGGAACGTAAGTCATGCTGTACATGACATGCATGTCATTATTTTCATGTTAACTAGTGTTATTATGTTCGTGACAGTTCGTCACATAGTCACGCCGCGCAATACCAATTTCGGGGTAGATCAAGCTAGCGAAACGGCCGCCAGCGCCCCATGAGCGTGGCACGTAAGTCATGCTGTACGTGACATGCGTGTCATGATTTTCATGTTAACTCGTGTTATTTATGTTCGTTACACAGTCACGTCACAAGATACCAATTTTGGTGTATATAAATCTAGCGAAACCGCCGCCAGCGCCCCATGAGCGTGGCACGTAAGTCATGCTGTACATGACATGCGTGTCATGATTGTCATGTTAACTCGTGTTTTTATGTTCATCACAGAGTCACGTCACAAGATACCAATTTTGATGTATATAAATCTAGCGAAACCGCCGCCAGCGCCCCATGAGCGTGGCACGTAAGTCATGCTGTACATGACATGCGTGTCATGATTTTCATGTTAACTCGTGTTATTTCTGTTCGTTACACAGTCACGTCGCACAATACCAATTTCGGGGTAGATCAAGCTAGCGAAACCGCCGCCAGCGCCCCATGAGCGTGGTACGTAAGTCATGCTGTACATGACATGCGTGTTATGATTTTCATATTAACTCGTGTTATTTATGTTCGTTACACAGTCAAGTCACAAGATACAAATTTTGGTGTATATAAATCTAGCAAAACCGCCGCCAGCGCCCCATGAGCGTGGCGCGTAAGTCATGCTGTACATGACATGCGTGTCATGATTGTCATGTTAACTCGTGATTTTATGTTCGTCACACAGTCACGTCACAAGATACCAATTTTGGTTTATATAAATCTAGCGAAACTGCCGCCAGCGCTCCATGAGCGTGGCACGTAAGTCATGCTGTACATGACATGCGTGTCATGATTTTCATGTTAACTCGTGTTATATGTTCGTTACACAGTCACGTCGCAAGATACCAATTTTGGTGTATGTAAAGCTAGCGAAGCGGCCGCCAGCGCACCATGAGCGTGGCACGTAAGTCATGCTGTACATGACATGCGTGTCATGATTGTCATGTTAACTCGTGTTATTTATGTTCGCCACACAGTCATGTCGCAAGATACCAATTTTGGTGTATATCAAACTAGCGAAACGGCCACCAGCGCAGCATGAGCGTAGCATGTAAATCATGCTGTGCATGACATGCGTGTCAAGATTTTCATGTTATGACTTGTCATTTATGTTCGTCATACAGTCATGTTACGCCATACCAGTTTTGGTGCACATTCGATGAACCAAGCGACCAGGAGAGCACAAAGTCGTAGGCGGATAGATAGATAGATAGATAGATAGATAGATAGATAGATAGATAGATAGATAGATAGATAGATAGATAGATAGATAGATAGATAGATAGATAGATAGATAGATAGATAGATAGATAGATAGATAGATAGATAGATAGATAGATAGATAGATAGATACGCTCAAAGTCGCAGAAGTTCGCTAAGAAATGCTTCGCATTTAAAAGTTACGCCAGCCACCTACCCGCCGCATGCTTCGCATAACATCGACTCCCACGGTACGTGGGATCTGCCGAACTTTTTATTCCTATAATTCAGCAAGCTATATTGAAGCATTCTCAACCCTGGAGGAATACATTAACGAAAGTTACGTATGATATTCACATGATTGCAGCATAAAGTGTACTTAGTTTCGATAATACTGACGTATGTGCAGTAACGTGAGGGCTGACGTTATGTCGCACCGTAAGTTACCCCTTAAACGCCAGTGTTGTCGACGCGCCTGGTAAGCCCACATTGTGCACACGGCTACTACACTTACAAAAACACGTCGATCCACCTCGTAACGCTTCGCTCAAAGCCATAACATACAGCAAAAAAGTACTCGATGACTGCTTCGCATGAAACCGATTCCCACAACGCGTGGGATGCCTAATTTTTTTCCTTAGCCTTCGTCCAATTTTCGCGCTGTCTTCAATGCAGTACTCCTTTAAATTGACACTAAGGCAAATATTAAGTCGACGTTGGTTGTTGAAACAGCGGTCCAGAAACCTCGTAGGGCTGCTTTTATGCCAAGGAAGTGCTTATTTTGAAATAAAATCACGTTTTGGTGGTCCGCATCGCGTTAGCGCACTTCAAATCACCCGCCTGAAAGCGGTATTTCGCACGTCACTGTTGCCGTGCTCAACGTTGCCCGCCTTTACTGCGCGGCGGCGTGCACTGGCAGCGTGCACCATTCGGGCATCCGGCAACATCACGTGCATGCGGCATTTTGTCGAGCTTTTTATCGGAGCGACTTTCACGAGTGCGCAAAACACACGCGGCAGTACGCGATACCGAAACTACCATTGAGACGCGACCGCGTGAGCGAAGCAGGGCGCCGGGCGAAGCGCAGTTCGGCGAAAATGGAAGCTTTGAACCACGCGCGCCGTTCCCCATGGCAACGCCAAAAAGGTTCTTTTTTCCATTAATCAAACAGAAACGAACAAGCAGCATTTTATTACGTGTCTTGATGCATGGAAGGTTCTTTCTTTATTGCAGCTAGTTTGATTACTAGTGATTAATTGTATTCAGACTCTCCCACCTCATCGGGATCACCTCCAAAATGTCCCACTCGTGGCGCTCATCGTGTGATACATTTAGCTTAATTTCTCGGTAAGTAGGGCACTGCTGTTGATAATACTGCCATTTTAGACGTCGTCATACATTAAGCTTTCACTCTGACATAAATTGTTATTTGCCTTTAGTGTCCCTTTAAATCGTGATCTCTCGTAAATGTTTCTTGTGGCACATGTCAGTGATAAATGACATCTATATTAAACGAATAATTATAATTGATTACGAATTATTGATATTTATAGCTGCTAATAATTAACAATATTCTATTATTTCCCGCCATCGTACTATAACTGCATAGATTGATATACTAGCTATCTATCTATCTTAATTATGTTCTACACTGACAGCTTACACCCCTACATTTAAAATATGTTGAATTCATCGTCGCCATTCATCAGTAATGTACTTCATGCCAAGGTGCGAATGTAGATCAACATTATAGTAAGTTATTCTTAAAGGGATACTGAACAAAAATTTGAAAAAGCTACGAAAACACTTACATTCGACTCGGACGACACGACTGTTCCTATAAACAGCGTTTATTTCACGTAATTTCGAGCAGTTGGCCGTATTTTTAGTGGATTGTGAGAGCGCGGCGGCTGCACGCCAGTGCGCTTGTCGACGGCCGTGACGTCGAATGCTCCAGCAAGAGGGGGGCAACCGGCACGCTCTCTCCTGCTCTGCCACTTCCCTTTCTCCACCTCTCAAGAACACCTTCCCGACCGTGAGAACACGTTTTGAGAGAGAGGCGCGGCAGCGGGTAGCGGCTTGCGATGTCGATTGGTAAGCGATTTTGCAGCGAGCACGGTTGGCGAGTCAGTATGCGCCGAGTTTCGCGTCACTTCCTCTCTAGTTCACGGCGCGGCCGCTAGACGCGCCAATTTGCGAAAAATGCATTAAATTCATTATTTTCTGCTAGTCTCTGGCTGAAATGAAGGTTGTTTCAACAAATTTCAGCACCCAATCTTTCAATTGGGCCATTTATCTCGGCTGCGAAAATTTTGTTCAGTATCCCTTTAATGTGAATTCTGCGCTAACCTAATTTTAAAAATTCGCGCTGCTTGCACTGAGTCGCGCAAAGCTGGGCTAGAGGGGAGCTGGTCGACACTTGGCTGGTCCTGGCTTGACCAGCCAATTGTCGACACGTGCATTCACACGCCCATGCACGAAATGTTCACGGGATCACATTGTAAATCATGAATATAGACAAGGTGTTGAGAGGGTTCGATTGGGTATCGCTTGGCAATCACACCACCGTCGGTTAATTAGCATAATTAGAATAATTAGTTTAATAGCATTGCGGAAAAACAGCGCGAGAAGACAGGGACGGAAGGGGCACACACACAGAGCTCGTGTGTACTCCTTCCGTCCCTGTATTCATGCGCTGTTTTTTCGTTACAATGCTACCAAACCAACGAGCCCACCGACATGCAATAGCTTAATAGGTCTTTGTGGCACATTGGAGACTTGGTCTCGATTAGCTTGCATCCCAAGTCAGACTTAATTTTAACTTAATTAGCTTAATTAGCCTATCTCGAATATTCGAGGCTCGGCGGCTCGGCCTCGACTAGCTTGCATTCGAAGTAAATCCAAGCCTAATGAAGTAATTATCATAATTAATGCTAATTAGCTCGGTATTATTTAGTCTTAATTAGCATTTGCTCGGCACATCTTGCCGAGCGCGGCAGGACTATGCAACAAGAATCTCAACTCGGCTTAATTATGGCTAACTAGCCTATGACCTAATTATGCCTGGATAATTAGGCTTTGCCTTGCTCAAGTAGGCTTAATTAGGAGTAGCTATGATTCACTTGGCTTAACTAGGCACAGTTATGCTGAACACGCCGGCATGATGATGATTGTGTGCATCGCGGGTCAGACAAAGGGTGGGCATAACAGCTGTGCTGTGAAAATAAATATTTTAATTGTGCTGCAGAGTCATTTATTGCCAATTAGCAAAACATTCTAATGTATTCAGCCTCTCCCTCTATGCTTTCATTTGATGCAAAAACAATGATATCATCCTATTAATTTATTGACCATCTACGCACACTCGATAATTGTCTATAACGATCACTAATAAACGATAAAATATGTTTCTCCTGCATAAAATTTCATTTGACACCTTTAATCACTCGATTCCATAGATTTTCTTCCAAAATCATCCCTGACTACTAACCATCGATCACTACCACTAAATATAATAGCGTGTTATTATGTATGTCTGATCCTAATTTTATGCATTGAATAATACTGTATACATTTCATGTACATGTGCTTCTATACTGAAAGCCTTCTGTTATGAGTTTAAAATTGGTGATTTCATCGTTAAATGTGATGACTTATATCGTCAGGGTGCAAATGTGCATAATGTTGCTGAGTAAACCTCAGTCAGTGTGAATTCTTGCGGGTACGTCATTGTCAATTTTGTTAATTATCCAAAGTAATTAAGTTAAAAGACCCCTAATCACGAATTAGCAACTTGAGATTCTTATATCTAATTAAGCTAAAATACCCATAATCACTAACTAGCAACTTAAGATTCTTATATCTTTCATCCTCTTCGTATCCACTCCATGTGATACAACGCGATCCTCCGATTAGTTGATTCTTATTTACCCCTTTCCTATTTAACACTAAGTGTAAGTATTAATAATTCCAGAGTACGATTACCATATCTTTTATCCATTTTATTAGTAATTGGCTATAACAGTAGCTACTGCTAGTTACATGCGATAGCCATCTAGTATCAATGGTGTACGTTGCAATACTATCTATAAATATATATATGATACATGTCCTTCTGCACTGACCGCTTTCACCAATAAGTTTTAAATAAATTGTTAAGTTCATTAGCACCTCTGATTACATATACTCAGTACAAGAAGATTCGCATGCGTATCAATGTCTCTTGTTAATTCTTACTTGCTTTGAATTACGAGGAACTATTCTTGTTTTTGATCATCTGCTCTAATTACCCTACGATTTCTCATTGCTAATTATCAACTGAAGAACTCGACAGTATCCATACCCTCCATATCTTGGGCAGCTTCAAGAAAAACAAACTTGTATAAAAACACAGACATTTTCATGTGTTTTGGGGTCACCGAAAACACTATAAAGCGCATGCACCCCTATAAGGTGGTTTTGCTGCAATGCACCTTTTTACAAAAGTTCCCGTCGAACCTCAGAAACTTCGCCAACATCAGCCAAACTTCACAGGTACGAAGATTGAATAACGGAGATTGGGTCACTTCAGTGATTTAAGCAGGTGAGGGCGCATTGTTTTTATATAAATTTTTAAATTCTCTCCTACGGAGTTTCACATAGCACATAAAAGTGGTTCTCGAACCCAGGAAGTTTATGGGAATAAAGCAAAACTTCTCGCACTGTGAGATGATGACTCCTAGATTATATGGACGAAGTGATTTAAGCATATATTGAGGCGTTGCACTACAATAAATGTTTAAAAGTCGTTTCCCATTCAGTGACGCTGCCACTCAGCAGGCAACGCAAGAGATGGCGCTAGTTGTCGATGTCCCGAATTCCTGGACATGGTTAGTGAATTGGCACTAGCAAAGTATAGCGCTACTATCAGTTTCATGTCGTGTTTAATATGATTTGTAAATAAATGGTATCTATGAAATAAAGGTAAAAAAACACTATTAATAATAAATTATTGCCGTGCACAATACAGCTGATTTGAATTGGAAACCGCTGTACCATCCTTTAGGGAGCAATAGTGTCTGCAACTAAGCTTTTTTTCATTTTTTTTTCATGATACTAACTGTTAGGTTAGCCCGCATAAGATATTAAGTTTACTAACTTCCTTTATCTATTCTATCTTTATTTTCATATGCAGACGTTTCTTTAGAGTAGCGAGTACCAAGTCCCATTCTTGCTCCTCTTCCAAGCATTTCCAGTGGAGCGCTTACTTCCGTTTTTTATGAGTTAAAAGAATGCATTCCTTAAGAGCAGAAATCAATACTTCTGGTTCAGTTTAATAGTTATTTTGTATATCTATGACATCGGAGCATAACGTGCAGATCGAAGTGAGTCCAGCAACAGGTATAATTCTTAAGAGCACAAGGCAATCGAGCAAATGACTCTAAACACATATGCTCATTGGCCAGCACTGGCTGTCAAATATAAGTAAGTGCGACCCACACGTTGACGGCTGAGAAGAGATTTGCATCTATTTGGGCGCAGTCATTTCACTCTTATTCCTAAGAAAGTTCAATAATGTGTGTATGTGAGGTGAGCCTTGTAACCGGAAACTTTCACACTTTGTGGCTTAAAAGCAGTGCCATGAATCTAGAAAAATATTACAGACACTTTTGCAGAGATGGACCATTTATTCCACTAGGTGAAATTTGGATATGGGATGACCTTGAGCGCGCTGTTGAGCACGGGAAGGACGCGGTAAGACATGGCGTCCTCGATGCAGGTGTGCACAACTTTTTCGGTGACCTCGTTGATTATTTTTTCGTTGAGAACACCAACGCTTTGCTTGGAAATCCCCACGCGGGTGTACTCCGTCACCTCGAACAGGATGACCTCAGGAGCGCCATCTGGTCCCTGGGGGTCTGTTGACAAAATCAAGGAAGGAAAGTGTGGAAAGAAATTAGTTGTAATTTGCCCATCTCTCATAATTAGATTTTGCGCGTATTTGTATCTTAATAACAGTGTGATAGCGTATGGGAAGCTAGGAGAACGATCCCGTACAGAAAGTTGTCGAGAAACTGAAGCGTGCTTATTTTATCTGCAGTAAATTTGCGCTGGACCTTGTGAAATAGGAAAACAATTACTAGACCTCACCAAAAAAGCTTTATTTAATTACAAATTTGGTTTTAAAAAGACTGTCCATTTTAACGTAATTTACTAAACAATCGAGCAAATTGACATAAAGGCACATTTTTCCTGTTGGAGACCTTCTTGCCCATTGCAGTTGGACTGTGTGTATCTTGGTTGTAGGCATCTACAATCTAACTTAGCGGAAGAAGGTCAGTATCAGGATCAGCCAAGTTCAGGTGAGCTGACCTTAACTCTAAGCTGACAAATGAATGCTCTGCAGACAATTGGATCAGCCAGCATTCTTGCGGTTACGTTGATTGCCGAACGATGGATGTGTCATAGAAGAAAACCCTGCACAGACAGATTAACGTTCTAGAATGTTATCATGTCGGGCCTAATACGCGCTGCTCTGAATTTCTGAATTGTTTTGTATAGTCTATTGAGACGAATATGGGTATCCACCTCCGCGTTAAGGGAACATTCAACCTAATGGTACGGCACTATACAAGCTCGGTCGCATACTCACGGCCAATGATCATGTCGAGCCGCACGATAGCAATTTTCCCGGAGACTTTGCCGGAGACCGCTAGCGTATGGCTCGTGTAGTCGTACAACGCCTCGAAGCAGACGTCGTGCAGCAGCACGACTGCGACTACGTCGTAGCGCTCCGGTGAGCCGACGTCGTCGACATCGTTCGAGGGCGTCTTCAGCGGCCAAGGTCTACCGTCGTGGCTGATCCTTTCCCGAGATCGTGCCGCTGTGCGGCTCCCAGGCGGAGCAGTCGTCGTTCGGACTTCTTAGATCGGCCATTTCGACCCCTTGCATGACGATGTCGCGGCGAAGGCGCTGCATGACGACGTCCACGTACTTACGCGCCGCGTCGAGGTTCTCTGCACATACGCGTCAGGTTGCAGTGTGTAGATATTGCATATACTCGCAATTTCACAAAACAAATCAATAAAAATAAAAATGCTAAAAATTTCAGCACTGGAGATTGAGAAGCAATGTCCTTCGCATTAGCCGATGGGCTCTAAACCGGCAGTAATCGAAAGCGTAAAATGTCTCAGGGTGTAGTCATCATTCAAATTTAAATGTCTCAAGCTGCATGCACTCAAACTTCTCTGCCGCTCCTAGCCAAAAAATAAGGCAATATCGATGTTTTTAGTCATTATAGAAAAGGTGGAGACAGCGCTGACCATCGCTGCATGCACATTGCCGTCAAATGCTGCTCGAGGCCTTTCTGGACATATTGGCTTCCTTCCCTATATCACTCCATGAAGGTCAATGCGGAAATTGAGGAAACTCGGAGGGTCTGCATGCACGAACACTGCATGCACGAATTATGAGGAGCTTCAAATTTGAAGCTCCTCATAATTGCTACGAAAACTCACCGTTGCTGACGGCTACATCCTTCCCAGTCTTAATCCGTAGGCCACCGTGTCGAGGCTTTGAGCAGGAGAGATGAGCGCCCAGCTTTTGCACGCATTTCCTGAAGTTCATGTTTTCGAGGACTTCTTTCTTACGGTGTTGAACGAGTAGAACTCCCAAAACGTCTGCTCATTAGCTACCAAGTGTCCCTTTTATACAGTCCGGCCGTGATACAGGAACCGTGTGAACAAGCGCCGCCCATTGGAGAGGAGGTTTCGTGGGAGGGGCGTACACAATGCACCTATGTTGACGTCAGCACAGCTGCATTGCATTACTCATCGTCAGTTTAGCGCGGGAGACGCTACTCGAAAATGATCTTTTTTTTTTAATGCCAAGCATTTCTTAGCAAACCAAAGGCACTTTGATATATTAAAGGTGGCGGTCCCACTCCGGCGGCACCCGCTGAGCATTTTAGTCATTGTTTACTGGCGCACTGTGCTTGCTCTGCGGAATGGACGAATATGAGTTGTATTGCATTAGAAAGTTTACGTTCTCCGCTTTCTAATGACAGCTAGTATTGTTGCCTACTCTCGAGCGTTATTTCACGGCAATAAAAAGAGTTTGAGCAAAAAACAGCGTTTTTTTGCTGTACAAGCCTCCGTTGTACTGCTAGTGCGGCAAAACTATTCAACGTAACGAAATGAAATTTGCTGAGCCTTTTAATGAAGCGTTATGCAAGGTTTCTATGAAGATATATTGCCAGTAAAGCAATCAGAAATTGATGCAGGTGGTAATAAAAATGGGCAAAGCAATGGAAGTTTATGAGTAAATAACTTCTTTTCTGTTCTGTCTAGAACAACAATATTTAATGGGTTTCCAGGCTATATTGTACTTTATGTCTACGCGACTACGTGAAGTTGCTTTGTGTTCTGATGAACAGTTCATGAATTATTACTACTTCAATACGGCAATTTACGGCTCTACTTGGTCAGGCATTACCGACGAAGGGACAAAACAATCCAAGCTTAAACTCTTAAATCTTCAATATTTAAGCAGCAAGCCTTTCTTTAGGTTTCTATGAAGAGAAAATTGTCGCAAGTTAATTAGAAAATTTGTAGGACAGCAGTGAATTTAGCTCATTTTTCTGCTGGTCGGGTTCGTGCAATTACATTTTTTTTTCCTTTTACAGGCTAATTCACAACAAGTATTGCACATTTGCAGGACCGTGTAGTGTCTTGTCATTACCAGTACTCACTAACTTACGAAGCAGTGCTTGGAACAAAGATTTTCAAGAAATAATATATCTCGCAAACATTTTTTGGTGGTGGCGCCATCTGGGGAAAGAAATATCAAGTTGTTTTACGTCAGTTTCAACGTTCGTCAAAAGTGGCGCCTCTAAGCATTACTAAGCCGTCAAAACACGGATGGATTATTTCTCCAGACTTCTTCATCGCCACTTCTTCAGTGCCCTTCAAAAGGCCTCAATAGCCTCAGTATATTCTAGGCACTATGGGAGACCAGCGCTGGATA
Source organism: Rhipicephalus sanguineus (assembly GCF_013339695.2). NCBI lineage: Eukaryota > Metazoa > Arthropoda > Arachnida > Ixodida > Ixodidae > Rhipicephalus > Rhipicephalus sanguineus. The sequence goes on from NC_051176.1 coordinate 52,068,420, forward strand.
GGTGGCGCGCCGAAAAATGGCGCCTGGCGGGGAGTCGCGACATAACTATAGTGCCTAGAATCACAATGTAACCCTATAGTAACCCCGTGGGGCTTCTGAAAAAAGAAAGAAAGAGAGGGATAGAGAGAAAGGAAGAAGGGAATAAAGCGTGTTGGGGGGCACTGTACATCAGGAATGCATAGCCAGCAGGTTAGGCTATTGTGCCGAGGATTCCAGGAAGTGCTTGGTTGCTCGCCCGCCTTTGTACTCAGGTGACTGTAGAAGTGTATTTGAAGTACACAAAGAACTTGACCTTGCCTCCTCATATTTTAAGGCTCGTATGGCAATACCTGCTCTCCGAAAACCACGCGGTGAGGTGGCGAGTGCTTGGCAGTGTATGTGTGTTTGACTATTCCACGTGACGCCGGTTGAGCGATAGGATTAGCAGCAAAAGAATTGAAACTGGATGGATGGATGCTATGAGCGTCCCCTTTATAACGGGGCGGTGACATGTCTGCCACCAGGCTCGAAGGATAAAAAAAGAAAAAAAAAACTTCCTTGTTTCATGATGTCCTAATGCCTTATCTACATTGATTAATCTATGTTATTATAACAAAAAATATAAATTCACAGTCCATCTCTCTGCCTCTTAAGGCAGAATAACCTTTTTTCCCCCAATTATTTATTTTTGTACTTTATCTCTACTTTTCTGCCACCAATACTCTAACCGTCTCTTACTTATTTCTATCGCGGGCGTGTTCAGCTTTCCATTGTTGTCCCTAAAACCAAGGCTTCATGTAGACTCGTGCCCACACGTATACCTGGGTGAATATCGCCACATTCAATCAGTACATGTTCCATCGTTTCCTTAGTTCCCCCGCAGCATGTACATTGTTCTTCTTCGTTACTAAATCTCGCTTTATAACTACGCGTTCTCAGGCAGCCCGACCTTGCTTCAAACAGTAAAGCGCTTCCTCTTGAATTATCATAAAACCTTTCCCTCCTTATTTCGTTTTTTTCCTTTTCGGTAGTTACTGAGAGCCGGCTTCTTTTCCATCGCTGTCATCCAATAAGTCTTCTCCGCCTCTCTGACCTTCCGCTTAATGCTCCTTGTTGTCATATCCCCGCACTGCCAGCCGTATATTTACTGGTGAGCCTCCTAGTTCTTTTTCTCCACTGCGTGTCAACGCTTTTTCTATACAAATACCTGAAAACCTTCTCTGCCCATCTACTCTTCTTCATTTTCCTCAGCCTCTCTTCGAATCTCATTTTGCTCTGCGCTTCCCTCACTTCAAAGCCTGTCCATCCCATATCACCCTTCACCGCCTCATTTGTCGTCTTCCCGTGAGCGCCCAAGGCGAGGCGGCCCACCGTCCTTTGATTTACATCCATTCCTGATTGCACCTCTGACTTCATGCACACCACTGAGTTCCCAAATGTAAGCCCCGGAACCATCACACCCTTCCACAGCCCTCGAAGCACCTCGTACCTATTGTATCCCCATAAATCTCTGTGCTTCATAATTGCAGCATTCCTCTTTCCCTTTGCTACCGATGCTTTCTCTTGTACCTCCATATATCTATCCCCCTCATTTACCCATACTCCGAGGTACTTGTACTCGCTTACCCTCGGTATTTTTTGGCCCTGTATTAAGACCGTATGGTCTCCGTGATCATTGAATATCATCAATCCACATTTTGTTGCACTAAATCCTAGTCCTAGAGCCTCACACTCCCTTCCGCATATATCTGCCAGTCGCTGTATATCATCTTGACTGTCCGCAAATAAGACAATATCATCAGCATAAAATAGACCTGGAAGCTTCTGCTCAACCATCGCTCCGACCTGTTTGTGTGACAAATTAAATCCAATGTTGCTACCTTCTAGCGCTTTTTCCATCCTCGCCATGTACAGCATGAATAACAGCGGGGACAAAGGGCATCCCTGTCTCAGCCCCTTGCTAATTTCAACGCTGTCCTTGCTACTTATTCCTTCCCATTCTATACAAACTGTATTTTCTCGGTATATTTCTCTCAAAAGCTGTACACAGTCGTCACCTATGCCCACTTCCTTCAATATATCCCACAAAATTTCCTGATTAACGTTGTCATACGCCCCGGTGATATCTAGATAACCTACGTATAAGGGCCTGTTTTCTATTTTAGATATTTCTATGCACTGGGTAAGAACAAACAGATTATCGTCTAACCGCCTGTTGATTCGAAAACCATTCTGAAGTTCTCCCAAAATATCATTTTGTTCTACCCACGCTTCTATTTTTAATTTTACTGCCTGCATCGCCAACCTGTATAGCACCGATGTAATTGTTAGGGGTCTATACGAGCGAATGTTATCTTTTTCTCCCTTGCCTTTATAGATTAAGTTCATTCTACTTTTTCGCCAACTGTCTGGTATTTCCCTCTCCTGTAAGCACCTTTCTACGGCTTTCAGCAGTGCTTCTTTAGTTTTATGTCCGAGTTCGTTAATGAGGCTGACGGGAACCCCATCTAAGCCCGGAGTAGTGCGCTTAGGAATTTTTCCTTCGGCCTTCTTCCAATTGAAATTCTCTAGTACTACATCTTCGTCGGTTGCTCTCCTTTGCGTACTTTTACTCACCGGGGGAATCCCCTGGGGGACCTTTTTAAACGAATCGGCTGTTATCTTTCGAATGTAACCTAGCGCTTCATATCCTTCGAATTTATTTCCTCCTTCATCTACCATATGTTGTTGCATTGTGACAGACTTCCTACCCAGCGCTTTTAGGTGGCTCCAAAATATCCTAGGCGCGGCCTTCTTCTTTTCGCGAATCTCTGTCATCCAGCGTTCACTTTCACCTTTAATTTTTGCCTCGACTAATTTCTGCACAATGGATTTTTGCTCTAAATATATTTCCAATATTTGGTTAACTTCGTCCTGTGGCCGCTTCTCCTTTTTTGCCTGTCTGTGCTCCCGTGATGCCTGACGTCGCATCTCGATCGCTTCCCGGATTTCTTTGTTCCACCAACTGTTTGGCTTTTTCTTTCCTTTCCAACAAATAGTTTTCTTCTGTATTTCCATTTCTTTCGTGATTACATGTAGCAGCTCACTATACTTCCAGTCTTTGCCTGGTAGTTCGTCTACTTTTTCCTCGACTCTTGCGGCTATATTTGTTATTTGTTTGTCATTTAGATACGAGCTGCCAAACTTTGATTCTATGTTCTTATTTTCAGTTTTATATCCCATTTGTAATATTATGCGTTTATGATCACTACCCAAGCTGTTAATGCCTTCTTCGTCTATTCTCATGTCTCTAAGTTTGTCATATATTCCTTCTGTCATGAGACAGTAATCAATGCTCGATTGCCTGTTTCCGACTTCCCACGTGATCTGCCCCTCACACTTAGGCCCCACGTTAACTATCTCAAGACTATGTTGCTCGCAGAGATCTAGCAATAACTTGCCATTGGTGTCTGAATATCCGTCAAGGTCATGAATGTGAGCGTTCATGTCCCCTAGAAGGATTATTTCGGCATCATGACCAAATTCTTTCATATCGTGGCTTATGCATTTCACTATCTCCAGATTCTTTCTCTGCAGTTATTCCCCGTCCACAAGTAAGCTACACCTAGCCACGTTTTCTTTCCACCTACTGTGCCCGAAACCCATATGTGCTCTGAACACGTTTGTTTCACTCTCTCCCATTTTGTTCTGCTATGAATTACCATTCCAACCCTCCCACCTCTCCTTTCTGATGTGATCCTGTTACATCCTTCCAAACATATTTTCAATATGTGGTGGCTCTTCCAAGTCCTCTAAGGTGTATTTCTGTAACCGCATAAACACCTATCTGTTCCTTGTTTAACTGTCTCTCAATCTCTAACCATTTTGCCTTTTTTCTGCACCCTGCATGTTAATGTAAACTAATTGCAACACGCGCCTTCTCCCTTCTTTAACCTTTTCTCTGTTTTTTCGCTATACTACCTGTCAAAGAGTCCCCCTGGTTGTTTTTCCTCATTACAAGCTACCTTGGGCACCGAAGGGACCGCGTGCCCCCCAAAAAAGCTACTGCGCGTTCTGCAAGACGCCAACCCACCTCATAGCCAAGCCTCCTATCGAAGTGTATTCCGTCTCTTCGAAAACCACCCCACCTGTGCACCTCTCTGTTTATTTCCACTACCTCGATGCCTTTCTCTCGACTAATTCGCCATATCTCTTTGTTTGCGACGACAAACCGCTCTTTGCAAGCTGATATTTCGCACTGGTACTTCCGGTATTGTGCATACCACTATCTGCACCTGAGGGGAAATGGCGCGCATGTCATCCGACCCCTTCGCCAATGTGGTCGCTAGTTCGGCTGATTCTTTACTCAAGACGTCGTTTAGACCTCCCGCGATTATCACGAGGTTACGTCCATTAGACTTAGTTGCGAGTTCTGCGCTAGCTTGTCTCATCACTGATCCCAGCCTATGTCCCGGGAACTTCCCTATTAAAAACTCGTTTGTCGCCTCTCACCCTTTCCTCGATTGCTTCTGCGCATGTAGCTAAATTCGAGTCCCCGGCGATTATCACGTGATCCGACTTTTCTGCTGTACTCTCCCGCACCTGGCCACTGCCCCCGTTACTAGCGCGTGCTACTGCTGTTGTTTTGTCCCCTCCCGTTCCCAAGACTACTTCGCGGAAAGTGGGTCCTGTGACCCTTGCACCTGTCTTTTCCAAACCTGTTTCCCCTTCGCGCCTACCACTGTCGGGGTCGATGCCCCATTGTTGCCGCTGTCGCTTGCTACCTTTGCTGGCATGGCTACCTTTGCTAATCCCTCCTCGGCTGACTTAAGCCTTTCCGCCATAGCCATCGTTTTTTTCCCGCTCTGTCGCTACCGCTTTCCTCCAGCTCGGAGATTCTCACCATGAGCTCATTCTGGGCGGCCATCATTATTTCCATTTTCGCCCTCTAACTCGCATTGCTTACACTTGGCGTCAGCTGTCTCTGTCGTCTCATCCTCACAAACCTCTATTTTCCGCCCCATTCCGCATCCTGAACACTTTACGGTCTTTTTGACCATGGCTATAGATCGTTCACACGGTGGATTAGATCACTTAAAGCCAAATGATATCACAAAACTCCGCAAGTACGTTACCGTCAAAGCACCTGTGCACCTTTCAGCCACGTGGTGGCCGAACAAACAATATTACAAAAAAAACAAAAAAAACACCCGAGGCGACTGTCACACCACTTTGTACCAACAGTACAAAGTTGTAAGCTCTTTACAAAATAGTGAGAGCCCCCTGGCGTACACTTTGCAAACACCTGCAAGTTGGCTTTCGAGCAAGAAAATTTTCCTAGAAAGCTCTTCGTTCCCTGACTGCTTTTCTCCGTGTAAGCGTGTTCACCCCTCCAAATTCCAGCGCGGGCTCAGCGGCTCAGCACCAAAAATACTGCAAGAATGTCACGCCTCATTGTGCGTTCCCTCTTGCACTGAGAGAAAGGAGAAACGAAAGAAAGGAAAGACAGGGATTAGTGGTCAATGGGAAAAAATTGTTTCTGCCCTCTGGTAGAGGCTTTCCTGGGGCACGGCCGGTCTGGAGGCGCGCACTCGCTCCTTCCTTTACGGCCTGCGCACGGGGGATCGTTTCTACCTACGACCGCAACTTCGTGGGGCGCTCCGAGCCAACCCGCTCCCGACCGTTGAGGAGGCTAGCGCGCGCAGGGAGTGCTTCGCTTCAGACTTACCGTGGCCCTTTATTAAGTTACTTTATATGGTATGCATGGGTAGCAAGTATATATGATGACTTTGGTAAATTCTGCTTTTTAGAAGGGGTGGCGCAGCCGCTCATACGCCCTATTCTGTTGCTCGGCAGAGCATCCACGCGGTTATAACAAAGCCTTTCTTTAGTTTTCTGTAACTTCGAGAATAAGTAAGATGATGATATTGCATGTGGCGCGCATGCGCGATCGTGCGTCGCACTCAGAAGGCTCGGCCGCATTATCTGTCAACGACAGGCGTAAGAAATGACGCAAAACTTATTCTTTGGGAAAAATGGTTTAGGAAACGTGTATTTCATATGCATATGCTGGTCGTCGTGTACTTGAAAATAAAAAAATTGGACATTTTTTGAAGGCATCGTAATTCGTGCTTTATTATTGAAATAGATAACTGAAAAAGGTGAAAATCACTGCATAATGGCCACGGCCACTGTTTTCCGCAAGTAGCTTTGAGTCGCAATCACAGTAGCAGGAATAATAATAATAATAATAATAATAATAATAATACATTGTTCAAAACAAAAAAAAAACACAAGGTGAGAATAACATAATATAGCACTCATATAGCCTCTGACAAGCACTAAAGTACACAAAAATAGAATAAAGCTCAAGTCGCACCACACTACGCTGAGTTTCCGCATACATACACAATCCCAAGCCCACACGAGTCCAGATGCACTCTTCAGTGCGCATGTCAAGACATGAGAAAAATATTCAGATGAAATTATGCACGCCCGAGACGAACAGGAAAGAAAAAAACTTTCAGAGAATCCTTTCAATGGGAAACGGAAGGTTCTCCTTGGTACTGCAGCAATATATTATTGCCCATGAAGAACTGAAAAAAAAAAAAAAGAAGCACTGCTGGGAAAAAAACACTGTAGTGGCGATCACAGTTTAAAGGATTCTCATCATACTCGCGATTTCAAAGCGTTTTCATCTTTGAAAAGAAACGCTGGACGTGCCGCCGCTTGCTGTGGCCAGGAAATTCTCCAGATAATATTTTTTCCACTCTCTGTATCATAGTACACCATTCATTGCCCGGTCGCATATTTTACCGTCATGTCATGCTTCTGGTCGCACCGTCATGCTTACAAAAGTCCAACTTATCTCAGTGGCTCGCCATATAGATGAGATTACCCGTCTCATTACAGAAAAAACTGATCACAAGGAAGCACTCGGTGATATCTGCATCAAGCATAGTCATGCCCAAAAACAACGATATGGTTATGAAAGGACGCCGTAAGTAGAGCTCTCCGGAAATTTCGACCACCGGGGGTTCTGTAACTTGTAACTAAATCTAAGTACAACCGGGCGGCAAGCATTGTTTATTGTTCGCCTGCAGGCGAATATAATGTGGTCCGGGTCCTTTAAAAATATAGATTGTTGTTGGCTAGTAGACTGCGGCGTGTGCGGCTTCGTTTGTCGCGTGCCGAGAAAGGCAGACTTGCCCCCCACGCACCAGGTACTTTCCTTCACCGCTCCCTACAACCGGAAGTAGTAATTAGCACAAGAATTGGCCGGGCACCGCTGGTTATACAATACGAAGCGCATCGGCGCAACGCGTTTTGGGGAGTTGGCTCGCGGCGCCCTCACGCGGAGCGCCGCCGTTGTCTGCATGAAAAAGTGCCATTGTACTCCCTGCTGCCTCAGGCCGTAAGAAAGGGAGCGAGCGCGGCCGTCTCCAGACCGGCCGCGCCTGGAGCAAATAAACTAGCTCGCGCATGCTCCTTAACTAGTTTTCAAGCCGTCGTTATAGCGAGTCTTATTGCCCCGAGTGCAGCGAAAAGTGCAGATGGCTGCGCGAGCTCTGGAGCTCCCAGCCGCGCGCCAACATATTAATCTCACGTGTCCCGACGCAAGTTTTGAAACAACATGATTTTCAGTAGGTTCTCTTGTCGTCGAAGTATGTATTGCATTCACCAGCGTAATTAGTTACACTCGTGTAATGGTAACCCATCCGCTTTCATCATTTTTTTTTCGAATGATCATCGTACCCTCGAAATCACTCATGTGATTACCATGTGGTTTTGCAGTGCACGGCAACCCATCTAGCAGAGAGGTAGCAGAAATAAAGCTTGGACAGTGCCAATAGTTGGACAACACGTGCAAAATTTACGCCATATGACTAATAACCTCTACAAGAACTAAATTTAGCAATAATTTGTTTGCTCATTGTAAATCATGTGATATTTCATAAGTATCCCTTTCTGACCAAAGCGCTCGACGTAGTTCTTATCACGGCCGTACTGAGGCGCGCCGCTTCTGAATGTGGAAACATGTGTATGAGGTCAAGCGGCACATGCGCGCGCATACTTTTAAACAGTCGAATCAAAGCTGGTGATATGCGGGGACATCTCTAATAACTATGCACGTGCGCATGGTCCGGCTACACCTTCACGAGAGTGAGGGGGACCCTCTTTTCTGGACAGTTGAACGGAAGTACAAAGGCTCTCTGAGGTGTGCGTCCTTTTTCTTGGGGAACGGGGAGGGGGGGGGGGGGTCGTCAGACACATTTTCAACATCCCGAAGGAGCTTGTACAACAGCTTGCACTCCTAAAAAGAAGGTTTAGTTGCAACAGGTGCAGGCTCTTCGCTACCGCATGCTACGACGTGAAAAGCACATTTTTCTCCCTTTTTCTAAACATGACCCGAGTGGCATCGTCTGGTGTCTCAGGAAGAACTACTCGAGATGGCGGCCGTAGAACCATCACCATTAAGTGTAATTGAGCAAGACAGCATCGCTCACAGAAATTCTTTATATGATGTTAAAATATTTCAGTATAGAAACTTATCTAGCCTAAAATGTTAGCCTAACTGTGTAAAGCCTGCGACGCACCTCGTGTACCGCAGAGTCGCAGACACACCTTGACATCGGGGGGACGCGTGCCCCGCTCGCTAATGACGGGGGTATGAGTGGTAGGAGACACGGGGGTGGGGTAGGGGGTAGAGATTGAAGGAGATAAAGGGGAGAACGGTGTAGACGTGCACGTCGGGTTCCTCACCTTGTACTCTCAAGTGCGTGTCTAATGTGCTTAAAGCTGCTTAAACATGCGTGGCTTTGTCAGTCTTCCGGGTTGGGAGGAATATTTGGCAGACGCGAGCTGAGCTTGAGAGAGGGTCTGGAGAGGAGTCAAAATGTTGCTACTAAAACAAAAAGAGAAATCTGGGAACTTCGTAAAAATCAGTGGATTTTTCTTTTTGTCCGAGAATCAGTAAGTAGCCAAGAAAATCAGTAGATCTACTAAAAAATCAGTAGGTATGGCACCACTGCAGACATTGAGACATTATAGCGTATCCAAAAGTCTACCTGAGAAGCAAAATGTCTTCTTTTGAACGAATTGGTACTGAGATTGCTTAGGTATGCTTGACTGTGGCGCAAAGGTATTTCGTGAAAATGGGGATAGAAAAGAAAAAGACGCTTCACTTCCTTCTCTGTTCTATCCCCCTCTTCACGAAATGTCTTTTGCGCTGCAGTGAAGCATGCCTAAACAATGTACCTGACAAGCGAGGATTTGCACACAAAGGAGGCTAAACTCCAAGTAGGGTCCATATCCCAAAGTCAGGACAACAGTCACTGCGCTGTCACATAGCTGGATGAGTTACGAGTGGTTGTCAAGTGGTAAAGCGTGAGCTTTCAATACGGGAGGTATTCGGTTCGATTCCTAGTACCATTCGGGCGAATCGAGATAATAACGAAAACGAGTTCCCGGTCACTGAACGGGTAGCTTACTGCGCAGGCACTTAGGCAAGTAAGCAGAAAAGACAGGAAAGAGCGCAGCTTTATTTATTATTTTTTTTGACACGTGGAAAAACAGCCACACGCATGCGAAAAAGTGCCAAGCATCATACATGCGCAAAAACATCATGCATACCGGCCAGTTTGGCCTCAGCTCTGCAAGATAGCGAGCTGCGGCATGGTATACATCGGCCAAACTGGCGGTTGCATTAATTACCGCTTAGCAGAGCACGCCTTGTCTATCAGAAATGGGACAGGATCTCATTTGCCGTATCACTGCAAGGAATGCACCTGTGAATCATTGCTGGGCAACGCATGTATTTTGCGGAAGAGTAAAGACAAGGTGGCTGGCTGAGGCTATGTACAGCAATTTGGTGATCATTGCATCAGTGTTCCTTCCGTGACTAATTATCAGAATGAGTATAGCTTTCTGGTTGATAGGATTTGATGAAGTGGTGTTTCTGAGTATGTAATTTACTTTCCTTGGTCTTGTGCGCATCCTTCAGGGTTGTGAAGCAGAGCTCTTGGAAGAATAAAATTTAGATGCGAGTGTGCGCTTGTCCGCGTCCTTGTTCTTCGTCCCTGCCCCAGCATTGCGCCATCAATTCAACTTCAGCCATGTACCAACTATCCCAACAGCAAACGCTACTAATCGTTGTAACAAAGCTATAAACGACAACCGTAAAAAAAAAAAGAGAAACAGAGGTAGAAAAGCACAACAGATGAAGTCTCCCTTTCTGCTTATTTCCTTAAGTGCTTGTGCAGTACAGCTGTCCAATGAAGGAACCAACTAGCCTGCAAAAAGGTCTCATTGCAACGAAATTCCCAGTCACCTTTCCCCAGTGTTGTACGGAACGACGTTTTAAGGAACGACGTTCGAGGAACTATATTCCTTTTGGAGGAACGGAGGAACGCCACCGTCCCATTAAGGATCGGTGGAACTGTAACGGTAACTCGTTACGTTTACGTAGGAACGGCGGAGGGAACGGCGTTCCTTCTGTAAACGTTCCTCGGCATTGAACAGACGCCCGCACACAGCACATCATGCAGGACAGGGTGGATGGGCGACCGCGTGAGGCTCAAGAATCTACCGCTCGCCTGTCACTTGACTATGCTGCATCCTGGTTTTCATTTTAAGGCGCCCGCCGGGGGCGCAGGGAAGCACCGATGTCATGACCGACCACGCGCGGGAGGAACAGCGGATTTTTTTTTTTTTTTTCCTGTTTGAGCCAGTCTGACAGCAATCATGGGCCGTTCTTTAGTGTAGACACCTTAGAGAACTTTTATTGACATTCGAGAATCATCGAACCCACTGTAAGGCTGCCGCCAGGAAAGGGCACGCAGTGCCCTTTCCTGGCGCGGCGCGTGTGTGTGTGTGTGTGTGTGTGTGTGGTGTGTGTGTGTGTGTGTGTGGTGTGTGTGTGTGTGTGTGTGTGTGTGTGTGTGTGTGTGTGTGTGTGTGTGTGGTGTGTGTGTGTGTGTGTGTGTGGCATAGGGAAAAGCGGGGGAGCCGACTTACCGTAGTCGAGGCGCCTACGCGTGGTTCCGCGGAGTTTTCGAACGGCGCGAATCATGGTCGCGAATCTGGTGTTTGACGCTCATTGGACAGGGGAGCCAAATGAGCGCAGCACCGACGTGCAACTTTTATTATAGTTCAGTTCAACAGCCGCCGCAACGATATCGTCTGTCATGCAATAAACGATACGCGTACATCCAGTGCTACATTAGACAGTTATAGTTAGCGTTAGCGTGATAGCGGGGGTTAAGGGAATAGCGTTACCGTGCCGCAAACGTTGGTTGCGGAAAGCGTGTTTCGAAGGGTGAATGCGTTAAAAAAAGTGAAAAGAACAAAACCGAGAATGCTTGCCTGTATCCCCGCACGCAGCAATATTACTCCTTTATTTAGTGAAAATAAAAGTAAATAAATATGAACTAAGCACCAGAAGCGAAAATTTTCATGTTACAGACTTGTTTACACCGATCTTCTAGATAGGCCTAGGGACGTTCGAAATGGGAAGCGATCTCACTAACTACGCTAAGTTATCCGTAATACCGTGTTGTCGAAGCTACCTGAAGGCAAGCGAAGCAATTTCGCACAGTCGTTTGCTACGAAAGAAGTGGATCCGTCCACATCAACGCTAAATTCAGTTCGAAGCGGGCGTCGAAAACCGCCGCCATGTTTACGTACACTACGTTAACCACGCAAACATGCTAACGCTAAATCTGAAAAATAGCGTGCGTACGTAAACGCTACGGGTAACGTACGGTACTGCGCATGCGCATTTCGGTCCCGCTATTCCGTTAAGCCCGCTAAACTATAACTGTCTATTGTTGTTGCTCCCGCTGAGCGTGCCCTCGCCCGTATGACCACGGTTGACTTGTCCCTATTTGTGTAAAACACGGCAGTACCCTCAAGCACTTGATGGGACGGCTTTTCAACATTGTCAACGATGTGCTGACGAAAAGACAGGTTCCCTAGTCGGATAGCAACATCGAGATGCGGCTCTTGCTGAGTGCGAACAAGGATTTACGAAGTTGCGAATATGTATCCTGGACATTATTTTCTACTCACACTGCGGCATTGAATCAGCACTCATTAAACGCCTGTGTGTTGTTCTTTTCGATGTGGTTTCCTGTGCAAGAAACTTATTTATATTGGTGCATGTGTGGGAATTTGTTTGAATATCCCAAGCGCAGTATTATGACGGCGCATTTGAAGACTGACGTGGATAGTGCCCCATGTGTTGCACTTGTAATAGACGAGCACGAAAGTTGCTGTTAGACATGTCTGTAGTATATGGCCGGCGGCCTATAAAAAATTGTCTAGGGGCGTTTCTTTAGGTTCACTTTATCTAAATTTAAAGTACTGCCGGCGATGTCATAGTCGCAAAATATGTAGCTCGATGTTAGCTTTAAATTGCTCCCCTTATTTTGCCTCGGTATTATCCGTCACTATATTTTGATTAAAAAAAATCAATGTAACGTAAAAGTAACGAGACGTTCCAATTTTCGAAAAGTATCTGGAACGCGTTCCTTTCGCATTGAAGGAACTTGTAACGGGAACTCGTTCCAAGATAGGGAAGGAACGCGGAACGAGCCTTCGTTCCAGTTTTATAGGACCGTGTACAACACTGCTTGGAACTCCGCAAATGCCCGATGTTGCTCGTGAGCAACAGCGCTTTTGGCGGGAAGATTTGTAACGCGTAACATGCGGCCACACCATTCATCCTGTTCATAAATGTTCTACAACGCCTTATGCGCAATTTTAAGTCTAATATATCTCGCCGTAGCGTCCCGTTCCGTTGTCGTAGAATAAATTTACTCGCGTGTGCGGAGCTTGCGTTGCCAACTCTCAGGCGCTCGAACAAGCACTAAAGAAAAGGCGATGCTACCATCTGTGTGTATTTGTTTGAAGCTTAGGATGCTTGGTAGACTTTGTTTCTTTCCACAGATGACGTTAGCAGTATCACACTACAGAATTCGTTTGCTGAAAAAATATTTTTGGGGTTGTTGCCCCAGAGCAACAGTGGGCATCAAAGGGTTAAAGAACCCCAGGTGGTCGAAATCCATCTGGGGCTCCTCACTACAGGGCGTCCCATAATCGTATCGTGGTATTGGCACGTAATATCCGAGGAATTCAGTTGTGTCCCAAAATTCAGCCGATTTGAGAAGCACGATGGAAACCATCATTTTCTCGTATTACAAGCTTCCCGATGCGCACGTGGATATCCCATTGTCTTTTCTGCCGCCGGACCAAGGGAAAACCAGCCACGTTTACGACGCCTTTCACAGTATATGGTTTGAGCATTTTAGCACGCAGTACACGCGATTTCTCTTGTGTTGTTTACCCATTACTGAACCGCAAAGCTTCCACAATGTTGCACCAACAAAATCCATCGTAATTCACTGGCCACACGCACAACAAGTTGCAGGACACACCGACGACGAAGCACAGCCTGCACGTTGTCGCGAGGCAAGTTTTCGTTCTATCACCGGAACGCGGCTTTCACCGGTTGCTGCGTGGCGGCGCCACCGTAGCTGAAAGTTCCGAATAGCGGCTTAAAGTTGCCTTTAGAGTTACGTGTGATGGCTTTTGACTCTGACACATGGTGAAGCCATTTTTCTCAATGAGACATTATACAGAATATGAGATTCAATCATCAACGCTATTCGCAAAGAAAGCATCAATGATATCTGAAGAAATTTACAATAATTCTGATGGGGTGCTTCTGCTAGCAAAATAGATGCGCGAATTTTGTAGTAGTAAATAAATGCTTAAATGGGCTAGTCACGTAAAAAAATATCTGTGCATAAGCATTTTTTGTTCACTTTAACCTGTATAATTACGGCAAAATTCGCGAGCGTTTATGTGAGGGTGTTCAAGATCAGCCTCACTCGCTCAGGAGTTCAATAACCAGAAACTTCGCTGCAGTTGCAGATAGAAAAGGCAAAATTATTTTTAAAACAAAGTTGATAAGCCTTATCAACTTTGTAGCTACTATAAAATGTCGCATATTTAGACATTTTTCAAGAACCGTTTCCTTAGCTCTACAAGTTTCAAACAATGTTAGTTTACTAATTGTTGCGCACACATTTTATACACAAAATATCTTTTTTGTAACGGTAATATTTGTGTTTTACAACGTCGTGAACTTTCGAGAACGACAGGTAATGAAATTGGTCCCTCCGGATTGAATATGTTTGATATTTTTTCCCTCTTTAATTATGCAGTTAATAAAGAAATTAAGTTCCTTTTCGTGCTACTGGCGTGAGACATGTATAAAATATAAAATACTCAGTCAAATATAAAATATTTATTTCGGATCCGTGTCGATCTCTCGTGGAATCATCCGTTGCAATAACCACGTCTGCCGTGTAGCTACCTGTAACCGTTGTTAGCCGTAACCGTAGTTAGCTTAATCGCGGTTAAGGCTGTTCGTGTGACAGCGGTATTAAGGTATACAGTGAGTAAAAAAATATATTTTTTTTTTGCGTTACAAGAAAAAATTCTACGTTTCGCGTCCCGCTCGCATTCTTTTTCAGGGTTTTCTTCCAGCCGGGGGTCACGCCTATTCTCCACAATAAGGCAGGTTCTCGATGGGCAGCGCACCTGTAGACCGGTTGACGTTACCGGCTGTCGCCTGGATGGGCCAGAATTCCACAGAAAGCCGCTTAAGTCGACGACGCGGGAATTGTCAAATTCGATGCGGTGGTCGTTTACCATGCTATGCTCAGCGAGTGTACTCCTTTGTCACGCGAACTTGTGGACATCGTTTTTATGTTGTCGCAGCCTCTCGGGGGAGCGAGATTCAGTAACGAAGAAGAACAATGTACATGCTGCGGGGGACCAAGGAAACGATGGAACATGTACTGATTGAATGTGGCGATATTCACCCAGGTGTACGTGTGGGCACGAGTCTACATGAGGCCTTGGGTTTTAGGGACAACAATGGAGGGCTGAACACGTCCGCGATAGAAATAAGTAAGAGACGGTTGGAGTGTTGGTGGCAGAAAAGTAGAGATAAAGTACAAAAATAAATAATTGGGGAAAAGAAAAGGTCATTCTGCCTTAAGAGGCAGAGAGATGGACCGTGAATTTATATTTTTTGGTATAATAACATAGATTTAATCAATGTAGATAAGGCATTAGGACAACATGAAACAAGGAAGTTTTTTTTCTTCTTTCTTTTTTTTTTCGCCTTCGAGCCTGGTGGCAGACATGTCACCGCCCCGTTTTAAAGGGGACGCTCATAGCATCCATCCATCCACGTAAAAAATTTCACGATCAGCACGTGGTAGCCCTTGCGCTTTCTCATCGGACGGGCTGTCTTTTGGGCACGAAAAGGCGCAGGTGCCAGCAATCCATCTGCTACATCCATTTCCACGAGAAGCATGTCCGTACAGTTTCTCATGGTGAATTATGCGGCTTTCATCAAGCTTTATGTGGCGATGGCCCGAACCTCCACACAAGGAGTCGGCGCGTCTTAAGAAATTGATCCCCACAATTTCCAAAAAAAAAAAAGCGATTCCGCTGCGCTTTCGTGGTCAATGCCTGGCAGGCCTAAAGTCCCTATAGATTTTTCCTTGTTCTTTCATTGAAGCGCCGTCGACGAATCTCATTGGCTAACGCTCGTTTTCGGTAGCCATGCATGTTCTTCCTAACGCTTTTCCAGCACCCGGTGAAACTAAAGCCCCTATACCTTCGGAGTATATTACGAAGTATAGGGGCTTTAGGTGAAACGAGATCCCTCATTCACTAATGACAGGGGTTTGACGGAAGGAGAAAGGCGTTAGCATATTGTCCGCTGAAAGATGCGTGGCTAATGTACTTAGACGCGCATGGCTTTGTAAATCTTCCAAGTTAGGAAGAAAATGGCGTCGGACGCCAGCTGCGCGTGACAGAGGGCTGGGAAAGGAGGCAATTGTCGCTACTTAAGTAAAAAGGAAAAATCTAGGGACTTTAAGCAGGCCGACAGCAGTCCGACGCTGCGACAAAAGAATTTGTCAGGGCAAGCTCTGAGGAAAACGGCACCCCAGGATGAAAAAGTAACGAGTAACGTGACACCACACGTTACCGAAAAATGTTAACGTAAGTACGTGACCCGTTACAGCTTCTAAATTGTAACGAGTACGTTACTAAGTTACCGAAAAAAGTAACGCGTTACCGGTAACGCCGTTACTTGTAACGCGTTACCGCCAACACTGGTTCCAAGACGATATAGGGTTATACGCTTGTTGTGTTTCTCTGCTTGACTGAATGTAAAACCAGGCAATAACATAATCCTACCTCTACGAAATACGATAAGTGATAGTTATAGGGCAATATTCTTTTGTCTTTCATGTATAGATGGCGATGTCAAAAGAAAAAAAATGGCTGACAGATAAATACCGGATATAATTTTCCTTCCGGATGGTGAATTGTCCGACGTTGATTTTGAGAGCGACCCGGATAAGCCCGAATATGATGTTAGAGATGATGAAAAACTGATTGATTCCTGTCCGCTCGAAGTTGTGCTAAAGCTTTGTGATGAACATCCGCCAGAAGAAGACGACGAAAAATTTCCAAACAACCCTGTTGAAGCTGTTCCGGGAATATCCCGCCACACGGCTGCGCAGCGCAGAAAGGTGAAAGAAAGCGTTCGCAGAAAATGGACAAAAAAGACCTTATGGTTGATGACACAGCTTGGAAGGAACGCAGCCTGCTGGCGACAAGAGGCACGTGGTCTTTTTACGAGCTGGCTGCTGATTAATAATACCTCGTATACTAGCCGAAGGCATCAATTCTGCCAGGACGAGGCCCTCGCTAGGAATGAACGAATGAATCTCATTTCTTCCACTTTATGTTTTTTTCACATTTATGTTACAATTACCGCAAACAATAGCTTTCACGTGACGTCACAGACAGGTTCTCTGCGCTGGTGCCCCAACATGGCGGCCACCGTGACATTTTTATCTCATTAGAGAGCGTCAGTGCTGAGGAGGGCACCTAGTCGTTCGGTCCCCGCGTTCTATTGTGCACTCTCTGCTTTCTTTAGTTCGCCAGCCGCCCAAAGGGGAAAATAAAGGAGCACGAGGGTTAGGTATGAAAGATGCTTGGGCACGGCCGGAATAGAAGGGAGGTACGCGCGCGGGTTCCGCCCCTGTAGTCCGGCCGTGCCTTGGGGTCACCGGCACCAATCTGATGGCGAGCTTCAAAAAAGAGTTCTTGAAAGAGTTCGCTACTTCTATCCACTGTCGCTCAACGCAATGTTGACAGCCCTCTCCTCACCCTCTTTCCCCACCCTCACAGACGCCTTCTCTGACAGTGGTCAGTACCACTACCGCCCACTAGGGAGAGAAGACGTTGGGAGCCTTTCTTCCCTCTCTCTCAAGAAGGCGGTACTTGTACCAGCGTGTTCGAGATAAAAGCGACACTCCGAACGCTTGCGACCACGTACGTCCTCTCGGAGTTTAACTCAGGTACTTCATCCTACGAGCAACTAGCTTTTTTGGCGAAAAGCGAGAGACGAATTTACTCCTGCCATCCTTGGAAGACATGTATCGCCCTACGCGAGGTAAGTTGTCGGCGTTATGATGCCACGCCACCGAGAAGCTTCGAACTTGTATCCTAGTTGGTGCATGCATATATTCCAAGTTTTTCGCATTTGGTGCATTGGCATTTGTGCATGAAGGTGCGTTAGGACACCAATACCTATACAAGAGCGCCGCGGGGCGTTAGACGAGTGCTTCGAAGTAGCGGTGATCGCCTTGTGTTCAACATTGCCGGTGCCACTAATTTCGCAGCCTGTGCCTTCATTACTGGACAGCGGCGGGGCAGGCCCGTACAATTCAGGGATCCCAAAGCTAAGCCTTACCTATCTTAATATGCTTAATGCTATTGAATTTCGTCCCAGGTCTCACTAGCGTTGTTTAATGGCGGCTGTCTTCAAGCCGCAATATCTTGTCTTCCAAATCTCACAATTGCAGCAATCTGTGCAGATTGTAGCGGTAAAATTCGCTACTTCAGGTTCCTTTACGTGAAAAGTACGCCGTGCATAGCCAAGGACATCGCTGTGCTGCACCAAGGACGTTCGTACGCAATGAACTGTCCAAGGCGCACTCCGTTCTCTAGCGAGCTGTCCATTTCACGCTAATATAACAGCTAGTCAAATTATGATCAAAACCGATGTGCTAGAGTAAACCTTTAGACAACGATAGCTCCTTTTCAGGGCTGAAATAGTGACATAAACCTGGGACGTTTCACAGTTTCTACAGCTCTGGGATTAGAGCCAACCTGACAGTGCGGAGTAGATTGCTTGAAGATTTGGCATTTTAGGCACTTCGAAAATTTTCGTGATGAATTTTTTTTCGTGTGAGTGTATACTCGCAAGATGTACGCACTGTATAACCACGCGTGTATATTGCAGGTGACGTCCGCGCTGTGCGCGAATACATAAGCGACGTGACCAGCGGACTTCGCCGCGAGATGTGCCTGCAAGGATTGAAGACCGGAGAAATACTAGACGTGGATTCCCACGCTGCATGGCAGCTTCGCAGCTGTAGCATTCGACGTCTGCACCAAGTCGACAGCGACGGCAGCGCCATGCCGTTCATAGTGCCACACTTGCGTAAAGCGCGCGACGGCGTCAAGGAGCCGGAGCCCAAGCACATCGAGGTGTTTGCCACCTTGAATGTCCACAACATCAGCTTTGAGGCCAAGTACTACTCCAGAGGCTTGACCACCACGTGGGTCTCTTTCTACGGAGAAGTGGACGTCGTGCCTCTTGACGTCGTGATCGGCAGTGAGTATACGCGAGGGAGGTTGTAGAGCCTTACCGTCCATCTTGACCGTCTTCTTGGAGTGGACGCAGACCTATATATGTCTTTTATAAGAGTAACGGAAACAGCGCGGAAAGTGACAGGAACGTCGTCCAGCAAAGGCGTGCGCACAGGGGGGAGGGGGGGGGGTGTAGACAGTGAGGCGCAAAGTTTCCCCATAGTTTTACTCAGTCTGACCTTTTCTGTTATTGTTTAATGGGCAGAGTTATGGCGACACAGGTCTTTCCCGGTAACGGCAGCCGGGTGCCCCTGGTGTTGCGTTCCAAGAACAGTTTATTTGTCACCTTTACTTCAGGAAATCCGGAGTTCAAAAGGCACGCTGGTGTGAAAAGCACGTCATCGCTTCGTTTTCATTTTTGCATCCGCTGCGAACCTTTTTTTTTTTTTTTTCTTTCGGAGTCAACCGTGGGGTGGAGGGGGGTGAGGTTGAAACGGCCAACACTAAGCACGCCTACGTCCACTAAGTCGAAACACTGCCGTTCTATCAATTTCGTTTCTCCTGAACTGGGCCCGTTTTGTGCGTAAATTCCTCGTTCAGATATCCATGTAGCGCCACGAGCCTAATGGCTCCCACACAAAGCACAGCAAGACCTAAGAACAGAAACCTTCTTTCGTTCAAAGCATAGCAAGGACGCACGCTCATGGACTTAACGCGTTTTCGCCTAAACTCGGCTGGTCCTTCTTGCCTTTTGTTCAAGTAGACACTGTACGCGTGTACACTTTCCTTTATGAAAAATTTCGAAGAATTACGGCTGTTTCAGTAGTAGATCTTATTTCTTCGTTTACTGTCCTAGTTTTCTTATTTCAGATATGTGTAAATTTGCATTAAACAGGAGAAAATAATGTTTCTCGAAAGTTTGTTTCCATGGCATCATGCATGTAACTTTTAGAATGGACAGATTGCCATAAAAACACTCATCTCTTGTTAAGATCGTCTTTCTTTCTTTTGTGTGTGTGAACAGAATCCGAGAGGCCAGGCCACGTACCAGTTCTGAAGATGTTCCAGGTGAAGGAGATTGGACCACTGGATTTTGGCGGGTGGGACAGCAATGGTATTCGCGACGTGGACAACCTCAAAGATGCCACTAAAGGACTTGTCCGAAAATGCATCCTGGATACCATGACCGCGCGTGTGCCGCCGGTGGTGAACGACGTGCTCAGGTCCATACCCTTCCCGACCTTCGCCAGTGGGCAGGAATAATACCAGTGGACATGAGCTGTATACGAGAGGGCCCGTAGCATTTGCCGAATTCTAGAGAAGGTTCATGAAAACCTTGACTTCGCGGAGCCTGTTGTCCGTCGTCTACCTGTGAGTAGTATTGTCCTGTACGTCGCGGAAACTTTTTCTGTGTTGTGCGACACGAGGAACAGTGTCCATATGAACGTACGGAAAGTCAAAGAAAAAACACGGGACGAGCATCTTTTCCTTTCGTCTTTTGTTGCTTTTGTCCTTTGATGTTCATTATTGTCCCTCTTACCGCTCTTATGAAAAGATCAATGTAAATGCTTATGTACATGAAAATGTCCGTGCTAGTTGTTGACACTCTTGTGCTCTTGTAAATAAACCCTTTGTTATGCAGTGCTTAATAGCGTATCTTTGTTTGAACAGCGTGTCACCAGCGCCGTTCGAGGATGCTGCTTTCTGGTGCGCGTTGCGGAGTATAGTCACGCGATTTTGTTCTGACATTTCGCAGGTTAACTATGGTCATGTGCTAAACCTTCAGTAGATTGCTGAAAATACTGCAATTAGAGATGACATTTAAAAATGGCTCATTGACCCTTGCATAACCGGGACACAGTTTATCGAGTCACATATTAGGGAGTTTTAGCATGTAACGTAAACTTCTTTACGTTACCGTCACCGGATTACGTTCACCGTTTTAGCGGAACTCGAGTTTTAGTAAAGTTTTTTAGCTGCCCAAACGTAAACTTTTAGGTACGTACGTAAACGTTTACGTTTGCGCAAACCACTAAATGGTGATGATAAGAGCATTTAAACTACATTTCATTCATACGAGACACACAAAAATAATTCGCAAAATTATAAAAGAGGTTTTTAGCGTGTGCAGAATACCGGTATAAGCGAAGGGGTGTAACGTTACCGGGCGATGGTGTCGACATCTTGTGACGCTTCTCGCAATCACAATCATGGACACATTTGTTTTCGCTTAGTGTTCTTGAGCGGAAAAACATGATTAAAAAGGCAACTCATTCGTAATAATGCCGCTGTAAGCCATTTACATTGGGAGTAGAATGCCCGATGTTTCTGCAATAACAATTTTGTGCCCGGCTGGTACACCTTGGCCCCGCTAGATGGCGCCACCTATCAAGCCTGTCAGCGTCTTTAGGCCTCTCACGTTTGCGGATTCGGTATTGCGGTATTGCTGGTCGCTCTAGCCTCGGTAATCCGGCTGAAATAAGGTGATCCTAAGTGGCGCTCGCACGTCGGCTTATTTTGACTCAGCGGCTGGAGTCTCCGCGAAGCGCATAACGCGAGTAGCCAAGAACAAAGATGGATATGCGAGATAGGGTCGTAAAAGTAAAGCCTATAAGGCGAGTAGTTTACGTTCCGTAAAGGTTCGCGCATGCGCAGTTTCCATCCGGTATCCGGTAACACGGTAACGTAAAGAAGTATACGTTACAAGCTAAGCTTGTAACGTATACTTCTTTACGTTACCGTGTTACCGGATACCGGATGGAATCTGCGCATGCGCGAACTTTTACGGAACGTAAAGGTTTACGGAACGTAAACTACTCGCCGGACAGGCTTTACGTTTACGGCCTCGCAAATCCACCTTCGTTCGTGGCTACTCGCGATATCCGCTTTGCGGAAACTCCAGCCGCCGAGTCAAAATAAGCCGAAGTGTGAGCGCCACTTACGATCACCTTATTTCAGCCGGATTACCGAGCCTAGCGCGACCTAGAATACCGAATCCGCAAACGTGAAAAGCCCAAAGACGCTGACAGGCTGGATAGGTGGCGCCATCTAGTGGGGTCATGGTGTACCAGGCGAGCACAAAATTGTTATTGCATAAACATTGGGCATTCTACTCTTAATGTAAATGCTTGCAACGGCATTATTACGAATGAGTTTCCTTTTTAATCACTTTTTCCCCCTCGAGAACACGAAGCAAAAACAAACGTGTGCATGATTGTGGTTGCGCGAAGCGTCACAAGATGTCGACGCCATCGCCCGGTAACCTGGTATTGCTACCTCTCTTATGATTTTGCCGCAGCGTAATTCAATATTATCTAAATTAAATGCAGTTTAAATGCTGTTATCATCCCCACTTAGTGGTTTGCGCAAACGTGAAGGTTTACGTACGTACGTAAAGGTTTACGTTTGGGCAGCTAAAAAAGTGTACTAAAACTCGAGTTCCGGTAAAACTGTAAACGTAATCCGGTAACGGTAACGTAAAGAAGTATACGTTACAAGCTAAAACTCCCTATTAACTATACGGCAACGTAAACATAATTAACGAAAACACTGCTGCCCCGCTATACGATCACTATGTATTAGGTTCTTTTACCATAACGTAACCTCCGAGCACCACGTGTCGCAGAATCTTCGGTGTCAGCGTAGGCGGCGTTCGTTGTGAGTGGAAAATCCTGATGAATGCGAAAAATAAAAATCGGGGTTCGAGGCAGAATTTAACCAAGGCATTTTGCCTTGCAGTTAATTGCTTTAGCAAAATACCCTATACATGGGTCACGTGGGTCAAAGAGTTACGTTAACAGGCGTGGCAGAAGTGTAGAATCATGCCGGGCGTCTCATCATGTAAATTGCGTATAACAAGTGGGTGTTCTAAAGCTGCCCACTCATGACACAGGCTCAGACATAATTAATCATAAACCAATGCGTGCACTTAGGTAGGTGAGCCTATGACCTTACACAGATGCGTAGTCGGTAATTCGCTATTGAACGAAGTGATCATTTAGGCCGCAGTGGGTACGTCGCAACTCATTCCCAGCAGGACCGTACCCAGGAATTTTTTTCGGGGGGTGTTTGCGTGTAGAACGGCTAACTTTGACAACTGGTGGTCGCTGTGAAGGTGTGCGAGTATATTCGTGTCACCCGAAATGTTAAAGCATGAACAAATTTCGGGGGGTGTCACAACCCCCTCAACCACCACCTTCCAGGATTCCCAGGATTTGGGGACATCTGTGCGCGGCGCTTTCTCTCGGCGGTAATAACGGCGTCCTGCCATAACTAAATGAGAAATAGGCGAAATAAAAATCATATCTGACTATAAAATCTAGTTACCCAAAGCGACTCCCTGTTATATACAGCAGAGACCCGCTGGAACAATTTGATAAAATTTCAGTATGGCACTACAAAGCGTGTGCCTTCCCAGAACAATTAAACACCGCCCATTAAAAGCGCGTGGTGCCACATTGTTAAATATTAAATACCCTGGAGAGCGACGCGGTTTGTAGTGCGATACTGTAATTTTACCAGAATGTTCAATTAAGTCTCTCGTGTTTGGTAACTAGCTTTTTTCTTCAGATATGATTTTTTTTATGTAGCCTATTTCCCCTTCAGTTACGGCGGGCCACCGCTGTCGCTGACGAGAGATGGCGCTAACTGTACACCGAGAATGACAAGAGCACGACAAGCCATTGAGAAGGCGATGCGAACGGGGCCCGAAACGCTACCAAGTTTCAACCTTTTAACTCGAAGCTTAATTGCGTCCGCCACTGTTTTAGATATCGCGGTGCATAACGGCCGCCGCACATTTTTATCGCAATAGGAATTATATGGACACTCTGAGCGGGCTTTTGCTTTAGCCGCCATGCTACTTAAAAAGTCCAAATCGATAACATCGGCCAGCGCAACGTATGTTCTCTACGCGCGAATAAAAGCACACAAGCGCTGGGGACGAACGCGGCTGAAGCAGGGATGAAATGAGCTGTCCATCTCCGCAGCACGGACGGCGCATGCGATAACATCAGCCCGCCTACGAGGCCTGCCGTCGACTGCGCCTCAAAGAGAGAGGAAACGCCCCACCTGTCTTTCGTTGCTCGGGCGAAGGAATTTGAAGAGACGTGGGGAGGCAGGGAAAAGAGGGGTGCTGCGTCGTTCGAGCAGCAACTGCGAAGTTTGCTCGTAGCGGAGCGGTCGCGAGCGCTATCTCTACAGACATCAAGAGAAGGCTCGTAAACTTGCTGTGCTCTCAACGCTTCGCGTTTAGAGGATGTACAGCACGTAAGCTGCTTCGGTCATTGGAGTGTATTCTCTTAAACCAGCGTTTTGTTGAGTTACGCGAGGCCGGATCCGAAAGAGTTGGCTCCTAGCCTTACTACGTATAACATCCCAGTTTGTTCCAATCAAATTCATTCCTTCGCCCTCGCGGCCAAACTCTGATTTTTTTTTTTCGACGCTTTCAACTTTGAATGTGCTTGCGCTAGTGATGCAGAACAATCCATGGTACTATCGATTCCATCGATAGCGCAGTCACTACCGAACTATCGATGCTAGCAAAAACCATCGATAGTGCTATCGATAGTAAATTCTATAGTACTATCGACAGTACAAAACCAAGCGCGCGCATACATTGCAGCATCAACTTGGTTACCCGAGTGCGTATATGATATATGTGCTGAAGCAGGAGGAGCAGGCTGAAGGGCAAGAAAGTTGACTCTTTCACCTGTATGCTTGGCTGACATAATAAGTTGAACTGTTCGGTTGTAGCGGAAAGGCAGCCGTTACAATGGGCAGAACTGCGCGGCTTCAATTTACATTGCATTTCGTGATTTCAAAACGAAATAATTATCAAGAACTAAGTTTCCGTAGGGTGTGACTGGTTACTTTTGAAATTAACTTTGTTGATGGACATATTCCGGCATTTTCACAACGGAAATATATTTCTTTCGCCCCAAAAAAATTTCTCATACATTAAGTCAACTGAGTATCGCTGATGGTACGCTATTGCAAACGTTTTGGCAATCTCGCCGGCCCACAAACGCAAAATATTCACAGCACTATCGATGGTATTATCGGTATTAATGCTACCGATGGTACTATCGATTGCACTATCCGTAGTACTATCGATATTTCAATAAAAATTATCGATGCTATCGATAGCCAATTTACCGATTGCTCTGCATCACTAGCTTGCGCCCATCAGAAAGGTTCTCGAGGTTAACAAGGAGGCACCCAGCGCTCGCCAGCATTAGCGCATTACTTAACACTTAAATAGTTCTACGGTCGCCATCTTGCGAGTAGTAGAGATGGAAAAAACGTTTTCACGGTGGGAATCTCACCAGAGGAGGATAAAGTCCCTTAGAGGAGGACGGTTGATCGACCACCTTTTCGGGACCGAGCAGGTCGTCAAGGGCGATGCTGTTTGTGCGAGCGCTACGTGCGTGCGGATGCTGAACGGGCACATTTCTTTGACATGTTCTGTAATTATGTTACCGGTAAAAAGCACATTCGTTGCGGCAGTCGTGTCTACTCGGAGCTGTCAGCAAACATCTAGCACGCTTTCGCGTGCGTTTTCTATTGATAACTTTTCGATCGCAGGGATGCCAAGTTTGTCGTGCGGCTTTAAATTTATTATGAGCTCAGTGTGAAGAGCATAAATTTACATCTGTCCTGTTGAGTCACTGGCTGCATCGCCATGCGCAGTGTTCAGTTTCATGGGAGTTTCACTTTTGCCGAGCTTTGCATCGAATGATAACAACGTCGGATCGCAAGTTTAATGTCACCTTGGATTTTTTGAGAGCTCCCTTTGACAGCATAATGATACGCGGAAAAAAGAAAATTCAGACGCTGACCACGCACCGTGTTCGCTTATTCTAGTCGCTTTGGTTGTTTCGACAGCTCGCTTGGTCAGCATCATACTATACGGGGGCGTAGCCAGGGAGGGGGGGTTCAAACCCTCCCCGAAAGTTTTCAATTTTGCTTGGGTATATGTACACGCACACATACAAACGCACGCACGAACATAAAGTATGGTTGGAACCCCCCCCCCCCCCCAAAAAAAAAAAAAGAAATTTCTCGCTACGCCCCTGATACTATACAATACCCACTGGGATTACGCATGTTTATGATTATGCCGAGATTTGTGCCCAATGATAACCGCATCTGAATTCGCGAAGCCATCGAAAATTTAATTGCCGCCTTGGTGGGGGACTTCGGATTAATTTCGGCCACCTGGGGTTATTAAACGTGTACGTAAATCTAAGTACGCCGTTGTTACTGCATTTCGCTCCCATCGAAATGCAGCTGCCGTATGCGTGAATCGAACCCATGACCACGATCTTAGCAGCGCAACACTTCAGCCTGCTAAGCAATCACGGCGTGTCGCATGCAAGTCCAATATAAACGCTCAGTGCAAACATGCAGCTTAATTCTGTTTACAGGGAGCGCGACGGGAAATGTACCACAATCAGCTGAATTAAACACTTAGTACTCACGGTACGTTATTTAAACTGTGGTGTAATAAGCCCACATGCTCCGCTGCTGTCACAGTACAAATGGTTGACTCGGAAAGCCAGCGCGCAATCTCGAAACGTACAGCGGCTGTCTGTTTGTTGTAGCTTCGGTTCAGAAACGCACTTCCCTTTCAAATGAGCACGATCATCGCGTTTCTCCCCGTTAATAGTTCGTAATACTGTGTACGACAAAAATTGCTTCAAGGTGACAAGACCGCGAAAGCATCGCGGCGAAGTGCCATAATCCACTCTTGACACCTCTGCTCCTCGCACTGCTTGCATTGGAAACGGTAGAATTTGACGGGCAGTTTTCGGCCCTTCGTCATTTTTAAACGTTTGTGACAGTTCACAATGCAGCAGGACTGCGTGCCTGCTTTCGAGTACGACGAAGGAACGGCACCCATAGCGTGAAAAATGCGAGCTAAGAGCCCCGAGGAGCTAAGGTGAGGGACTTTACGAGGAGCACGTTCTACGCGCGCGCAGTGGGAAAACCAAGCAAGAGCGACCCGTCCGAGCTACCGGAGATTTCCCCTCTCTCCGCTGGGGCGGTGGACGGCGCTACGCAAACCTGAGCGTTGGAGGCCTATACACTTCTACAGTCACCTGAGTACAAAGGCGGGTGAGCAACCAAGCACTTCCTGGAATACTCGGCACAACAGCCTAACCTGCTGGCTATGCATTCATGATGTACAGTGCAACACGCTTTATTCTCTTCTTCCTTTCTCTCTCCCTCTCTTTCTTTTTTTTTTCAGCAGCCCCACGGGGTTACTGAGGCTATTGGCCGCGAGATCGAGCGGAGTCGCCGCCTAGCGGCTTCTGGCTGAACCGCGCCTAGTGTGGATTGCTCCATGCGTCGTCTGCTAGCCCCGTTGTGTTTGCATGTGCGCGTACGTCATGCAGATCCTCAAAAGGCGGTTTGTTCCGTTGCGTTAGTGCAAGTTTAACCGCTCGTACGTATGCCTAACACGATGTAAAGAAGCATTTGGCCTTGATCGGCTGTATATGTACAGTAATAAGATCAGAGAGTGCACTTGTCGAGAGTGCTGTGTGTGGTCGTCGTACCCTGCGTTCACGAGAGTCATATCAGTGTAGGTGCCGCTCTGTGGTTCAAGCGCATTGCAAAGTGCACTTGGCGTTGCCCTAAAGATGAGAAGTATTAAGTCTCATGTGAATATAGCCTTTTAGCGGCGCGGTGGTAAAAAAAAAAAGGCTCGCATGTACTTGAGCGTTGTGGTTAGGTGTTCTTATACGTTACGCGACGAGCATTAGTTGTGTACGGTCCTGGTCATATTTCTGTTAAGTCAGGTCTGACACTTCGGTACTTAAATTGTCCCCTAAAAAGAACAAAAAATGAAATGGCACGGAAATCGCAAAACTGAGTTGCCTTGTGCAATTTTAACTAGTGGCGAAATTTATACAAAAACACCCGTGTACTTAGATTAAGGTGCGCGTTAAAGAGCGCTGATGGTCAAAATTATTCCAAACGGCGTAGTTTACATTTATGTCGCAGTAATTTCACGCGAAGCCACTGCTTTTTTTCTTTACATTATCTTGAGCGTTTGTGTTGCGTTGTTTAGATTGACGGAAGGCAGCGGACATTATTCGTACGAAAAAAACGTACTTTGGTCCCGTAAAATAACCGGACCTTTGTTCCATTACTGTCGTACAAGTAATCAATAAAAAAAATTTCCGTGCTGTACAGTTACCTTTGTGTACTGTTACTGGAATAAAAACAAGCATGTGCGTGTTAAACGTCTCCGTATAGCGCTAAAGCGCTGTCAGCCACGTAGCTTTCCTCAGTAAACCTGTCAACTGTCCTACATTTCATGGAGAACTGAATAAGAAACGCGAATGAATATTTGAGCACGCAGTGCACAAAGTTCTATTTCAACTCATCGTGAAGGAATACGGGCTTTCTTTTTGTTGAGGGGCATCCAAATTAACAAGAAGTAAATAGTTAATTCAGTCGCGCTATACAGCAGTGCGTAGTAGGTGGAACACAAGCTAAACATGTACAAATAAAATAAGAAGAAAACGTCACTCATTGCGTAAACGCCGACTGTCGCCGAAGGCGAGCAACCCGTTCGTTGGCAGAATGCGCTTCTCTCACAAGTAATTGTAACGTTCGGCGCGCTTCGTGCATTAATTCGGGAATGAAGAGCGCACATATTACCACAAAGCTGCAGTCAACGCATTTTGTTTGCCGGAAATCGGGTCACATCGCTCACAAAGAAGCGCTGTTGTGCACATTTGTATACGCGCCGACAACCGCCTATCCACACTAGCGCGGCGACGGTGCCGCCACCTGTAGCCCGATCTCGCGGCGAATAGGGAACCAGCGCTGGAGTTTCCGCGGTGCGGGCAGTGCCGCCCTGGCGGTCAAAGCGCGCATACTCCAGCCGCTCCCGCGGACGAGAGTGGCGACTGGTTGAGGCGATGCGGGCGCGTGTCGCCGAAACAAAACTAAAGGATGCTGGCGGTACTGTTGCGCATTCAAATGCCACAATACGTAGAAATGAGGGAGGACGTATCCGTATATGCTTTTCCTTCTAAAACATGTGTATAGGAACGGATGCGCCATTTCATCCCGGCAGTCAGGCGAGCACAGTATGTTCTGCTCTTGCTCTCCTGTCTAGTCGTGTCGGGCTGGTTTATAAACCGAACTGCGCGTGTCTGCTAGATTTATTCGATAGTGAGGGCCACCAGTGGAAATAGGGGCCTACGAGCAGAATTTAATCCGTGTTTTGTCGTAAATAGAACATACATATTATGCAGCATGCGGCATATGTAACAATCTTTGCATCTGACCACCACCAAGCTCCTTCTGATGTCACCGCGTGCAGTGAATATGATAGGATAGGCAGGTAGTCTACATTAGTTGCAAACAGTTAAGCAGAAGGAAAGCTGTCTGTCTACGAGATGCGTACGGGGGCACGTTCGCCGACGCCGCGGAACTGTTATGAGAAATACGCACGCGATAGATGCCTCCGTTGAACTTCACTTGGGTTACAGACAGAGTTGTTGTCACGAACAGAGCAGCGGACTACTCGAAGCTTAGCTTTCTGGAGTCAGCCGATGCGGTAAAGCTTGTTTGTGCATTGGCTGCCGCGGCGAAGTGACATCGCAATTTATGCCTCGCTAGAAAAGGGTCAGATGTCTTGGATTTTTACTCGCCGTTTAATTCGCTTAACGTACTGTGTTAGTTTTTTCGCTCGCTTGTGTCTGCTTAGAATAAACGCGTTTGATCAACATCGACAATTGCTGGCGTTTTACGTGCCAAACAGGGTACGATTATGAGGCACGCCGTAGTGTGGGAATCAGGATTAATTTTGACCGCTTCGGGTTGTTTAATGTGCACATGAATCTCAGTACGCGGGTGTTCATTTTATTTCAACCCCATCGAAATGTGGCCACCGTGGCCGGGAATCTATCCCGCGCCCTCGAGCATAACAGCGCGACACCATACATGCTATGCTAGCACGGTGGTTTGCTTGATCAACGTCCGCGTGCATACATACCGCGGGCTGGGCATACATACTACGGCAGAAAAAAAACATTGACGCAGCTGTCTCTTGCCTCTTACATTTTTTTTTACTGCAGTAGTGGGCAGCTGGTATCGACGTAGCCCGTACTTATCAATGGAGGCTTGTTAGCCTGCACTAGCTTGACACAAATTCCAGTACGCAACCACAAAATGGTGACGACGGAGTCGTCCTATGGAGTCGCCACCACGGCACAGCACTGTCTTTTCGACGCCGTATGCACAGACGTATAGCCTGCTTTGCAGGGCTTCTCTCCGTTTTCCAATGCTTTCCTGAGAAATTAGCCTTCAGACAAAGTTTTTTTTTTTTTTAACCATAGAGCCGTATTACTGGCGCAATAGCTGCTCGAGCTGTTCGCGCCAAAATAAAGCACGGGAACGGCGCACGCGCGTGCGCTCACCGCGGTACAGTGCGGCCGGTCGTCTGAGCGCGAGCGGCATGGCCTCCGAGATTAGCCGGCGGCGCGGAGGCCAAGCGAGCGGCTGAGTTATTTGTGCACTGAAGTGACGATGAAGTCTGGAGAAATAACCCATCCGTGTTTTGACGGCTTAGAGGCGCCACTTTTGACGAACGTTGAAACTGACGTAAAACAACTTGATATTTTTTTCCCAGATGGCGCCACCACCAAAAAATGTTTGCGAGATATATTATTTCTTGAAAATCTTATGTTCCAAGCACTGCTACGAAAAGTTAGTGAGTACTGGTAATTACAAGACACTACATGGTCCTGCAAATGTGCAATACTTGTGAAATAGCCTGTAAAAGGGAAAAAAATGTAAATTTGCACGAACCCGACCAGCAGAAAAATGAGCTAAATTCACTGCTGTTCTAGAAATTTGCTAATTAACTTGCGACAATTTTCTCTTCATAGAAGCCTAGACAAGGGCTTGCTGCTTAAATATTGAAGATTTAAGAGTTTAAGCGTGGATAGTTTTGTCCCTTCGTCGGTAATGCCTCACCAAGTAGAGCCATAAATTGCCGTATTGAAGTAGTAATAATTCATGAACTGTTCATCAGAACACAAAGCAACTTCGCGTAGTCGCGTAGACATAAAGTACAATATAGCCTGGAAAGCCATTAAATATTGTTGTTCTAGACGGAACAGAAAAAAAGTTATTTACTCATAAACTTCCATTGCTTTGCCCATTTTTATTAGCACCTGCATCAATTTCTGATTGCTTTACTGGCAATATCTCTTGATAGAAACCTTACACAACGCTTCATTAAAGGCTCAGCAAATTTCATTTCGTTACGTTGAATTGTTTTGCCGCACTGGCAGTACAACGGAGGCTTGTACAGCAAGAAACACTGTTTTTTGCTCAAACTGTTTTCATTGCCGTGAAATAACGCTCAAGACTAGGCAACAATACTAGCTGTCAATAGAAAGCGGAGAACGTAAACTTTCTAATGCAATACAACTCATATTCGTCCGTTGAGGAGAGCAAGCACAGTGCGCCAGTAAACAATGCCTAAAATGCGAAGCGGCACGTGCCGCCGGAGTGGGACCGCCACCTTAATGTGTTACAATATCGGGATCGAAACAAGAATGCACGGCAAACATGCGCAAGCAAGTGCGTTCCAACAACTGGCTATAATAAGAGCACAAGCCAATTGAAAAGATGACACAAGAACGCCCATACACATGGTCGCATTCGCTATGCATTTTTCGCTAAGCCATGAGCTGTCCTGTTGCCTCTTTCCTGTGTCACACGTCACATACAAAGCTTCGGCAAGTACAGGCTCGGTGCGCAACCCGGCTGCCTGCAGATTTACACGGTCAAGGTTTCCGTAAGGCTCTTTGTGGGCACAGTGATCTAATATTTATTTCTCCAGAAGTACAGTGCAATATGTATTGCAAAAAAATCTCCGAGACCGGAAACAATTTTAAGCTTAAAAACGGTGCCCTTTTTTTAATCGTTTAAAGTCCGGTCGTGAAGTTTTAGAGTCCAGATTATTTAGAGTTCGTTATTCCCCGTATGTGAAGCCACATTGCTGGAAAGACAGGACATGCGCTGTCATGTCGTCTTTCATGTCCTGTCTTTCCAGCGCCGTGGCGTCATTTATAGCAAATCTTAGAGGCACTGTAAGAGATCAAGACTCTGTGTGTGTGAATGATATTATTGCTGCATATCAGTGGAAAATTCTGGGTATGGAACGGTTTTGAGCACATTCTTGAGTAGGGGTACCACCCGGTGCGAGAAGACGTCCTCAATTTTGCTGCTCATGATGGCTTCGGTTTCTTCTTTGATCAGCTGTGCATCGAGAATGGCAAGACTATCCCTGGGGATGCTCAGGGAACCGAGCTGAGGCGCCCCGAACAATTTGACCGCAGGAACACCGTCTCGCCCCACGGGGTCTGTTGAAAACATCAAGGAAGAAAAAAAAAATGTTTAAAAAAATTAGTTGCATTCTGCCCATCTGTGATTTGAGTTAGGTCGAATTTAATCTAAATGCCAGTGGTGTAGCCTCAACTGTGCCAAGCTAAGAGAACAGTGCCGTAGAAAAAATGTCTCGCGAGACATAAATAATATTTTATCTGCAGTAAATTTATGTTTAACTTCATGAAGTCGGATAATTAACAACCAGTAGTCCGTAGTAACCTTTAGCGCAACAAGGTGCGCTAAACGTTACTATGCATAAATATTGTATAATGGATAAACTATTGCGTGGCAGGATTGTAGAATGGAATCAGGCGTCAAATTATGTTAATGGGCCTTTGGATGCTATAAGCGTCCCCTTTAAAACGGGGCGGTGACATGTCTGCCACCAGGCTCGAAGAAAAAAAAAAAAAAGCTTCCTTGTTTCATGTTGGCCTAATACCTTATCTACATTGATTAAATCTATGTTATTATACCAAAAAATATAAATTCACGGTCCATCTCTCTGCCTCTTAAGGCAGAATGACCTTATTTTTCCCCCATTATTTATTTTTGTTCTTTATCTCTACCTTTCTGCCACCAATACTCTAACCGTCTCTTACTTATTTCTATCGCGGACGTGTGCAGCTTTATATTGTTGTCCCTAAAACCCAAGGCTTCATGTAGACTCGTGCCCACACGTATACCTGGGTGAATATCGCCACATTCAATCAGTACATGTTCCATCGTTTCCTTAGTTCCCCCGCAGCATGTACATTGTTCTTCTTCGTTACTGAATCTCGCTTTATAACTACGCGTTCTAAGGCAGCCCGACCTTGCTTCAAACAGTAAAGCGCTTCCCCTTGAATTATCATAAAACCTTCCCCTCCTTATTTCGTTTTTCCTTTTCGGTAGTTACTCAGAGCCGGCTTCTTTTCCATCGCTGCCATCCAATAAGTCCTCTCCGCCTCTCTGACCTTCCGCTTAATGCTCCTTGTTGCCATATCGCCCGCACTGCTAGCCGTATATTTACTGATGAGCCTCCTAGTTCTTTTTCTCCACTGCGTGTCAACGCTTTTTCTATACAAATACCTGAAAACCTTCTCTGCCCATCTATTGTTCTTCATTTTTCCTCAGCCTCTCTTCAAATCTCATTTTGCTCTGAGCTTCCTTCACTTCAAAGCCTGTCCATCCCATATCACCCTTTGCAGCCTCATTTGTCGTCTTCCCGTGAGCGCCCAACGCGAGGCGGCCCACCATCCTTTGATTTACATCCATTCCTGATTGTACCTCTGACTTCATGCACACTACTGAGTTCCCAAATGTAAGCCCCGGGACCATCACACCCTTCCACAGCCCTCGAAGCACCTCGTACCTATTGTATCCCCATAAAGCTCTGTGCTTCATAATTGCAGCATTCCTCTTTCCCTTTGCTACCGATGCTTTCTCTTGTACCTCCATATATCTATCCCCCTCATTTACCCATACTCCGAGGTACTTGTACTCGCTTACCCTCGGTATTTTTTGGCCCTGTATAAAGACCGCATGGTCCTCGTGATCATTGAATACCATCAATCCACATTTTGTTGCACTAAATCCTAGTCCTAGAGCCTCACATTCCCTTCCGCATATATCTGCCAGTCGCTGTATATCATCTTGACTGTCCGCAAATAAGACAATATCATCAGCATAAAATAGACCTGGAAGCTTCTGCTCAACCATCGTGCCGACCTGCTTGTGTGACAAATTAAATCCAATGTTGCTACCTTCTAGCGCTTTTTCCATCCTCACCATGTACAGCATGAATAACAGCGGGGACAAAGGACATCCCTGTCTCAGCCCCTTGCTAATTTCAACGCTGTCCTTACTACTTATTCCTTCCCATTCTATACAAACTGTATTTTCTCGGTATATTTCCCTCAAAAGCTGTATACAGTCGTCACCTATGCCCACTTCTTTCAGTATATCCCACAAAATTTCCTGATTAACGTTGTCATACGCCCCGGTAATATCTAGATAAGCTACGTATAAGGGCCTGTTTTCTATTTTCGATATTTCTATACACTGGGTAAGAACAAACAGATTATCGTCTAACCGCCTGTCAATTCGAAATCCATTCTGAAGTTCTCCCAAAATATCATTTTGTTCTACCCACGCTTCTATTTTTAATTTTACTGCCTGCATCGCCAACCTGTATAGCACCGATGTAATGGTTAGCGGTCTATACGAGCGAATGTTATACTTTTCTCCCTTGCCTTTATAGATTAAGTTCATTCTACTTTTTCGCCAACTGTCTGGTATTTCCCTCTCCTGTAAGCACTTTTCCACGGCTTTCAGCAGTGCTTCTTTAGTTTTATGTCCGAGTTCGTTAATGAGGCTGACGGGAACCCCATCTAAGCCCGGAGTAGTGCGCTTAGGAATTTTTCTTTCGGCCTTCTTCCAATTGAAATTCTCTAGTACTACATCTTCGTCGGTTGCACTACTTTGCGTACTTTTACTCACTGGGGGAATCCCCTGGGCGACCTTTTTAAACGAATGAGCTGTTATCTTTCGGATGTAACCTAGCGCTTCATACCCTTCCAATTGATTTCCTGCTTCATCTACCATATGTTGTTGCATTGTGACAGACTTCCTACCCAGCGCTTTTAGGTGGCTCCAAAATATCCTAGGCGCGGCCTTCTTCTTTTCGCGAATCTCTGTCATCCAGCGTTCACTTTCACCTTTAATTTTTGCCTCGACTAATTTCTGCACAATGGATTTTTGCTCTAAATATATTTCCCATATTTGGTTGACTTCGTCCTGTGGCCGCTTCTCC
The DNA here is from genome assembly GCF_013339695.2 of Rhipicephalus sanguineus. NCBI lineage: Eukaryota > Metazoa > Arthropoda > Arachnida > Ixodida > Ixodidae > Rhipicephalus > Rhipicephalus sanguineus. The sequence continues at coordinate 52,103,344 of NC_051176.1, forward strand.
TTTTTTGCTTGTCTGTGCTCCCGTGATGCCTCACGTCGCTTCTCGATCACCTCCCGGATTTCTTTGTTCCACCAACGTTTTGGCTTTCTCTTTCCTTTCCAACAAATAGTTTTCTTCTCTTTTTCCATTTCTTTCGTGATTACATGTAGCAGCTCACTATACTTCCAGTCTTTGCCTGGTAGTTCGTCTACTTTTCCCTCGACTCTTGCGGCTATATTTGTTATATGTTTGTCACTTAGATACAAGCTGCCAAACTTTGATTCTATGTTCTTATTTTCAGTTTTATATCCCATTTGTAATATTATGCGTTTATGATCACTACCCAAGCTGTTAATGCCTCTCGTCTATTCTCATCTCTCTAAGTTTGTCATATATTCCTTCTGTCATGAGACAATAATCAATGCTCGATTGCCGGTTTCCGACTTCCCACGTGATCTGCCCCTCTCACTTAGGCCCCACGTTAACTATCTCAAGACTACGTTGCTCGCAGAGATCTAGCAATAACTTGCCATTGGCGTCTGAATATCCGTCAAGGTCATGAATGTGAGCGTTCATGTCCCCTAGGAGGATTATTTCGGCATCATGACCAAATTCTTTAATATCGGTGCTTATGCATTTCACTATCTCCAGATTCTTTTCTCTGCAGTTATTGCCTGTCCACAAGTAAGCTACACCTAGCCACGTTTTCTTTCCACCTACTGTGCCCGAAACCCACATGTGCTCTGAACACGTTTGTTTCACTCTATCCAATTTTGTTCTGCTATGAATTAGCATTCCAACACCCCCACCTCTCCTTTCTGAGGGGATCCTGTTACATCCTTCCCAAATATAATTGTCAATATGTGGTGGCTCTTCCAAGTCTCTAAGGTGTGTTTCTGTAACCGCATAAACACCTATCTATTCCTTGCTTAACTGCTCCTCAATCTCTAACCATTTTGCCTTTTTTCTGCCACCCTGCATGTTTATGTAACTAATTGCAACACGCGCCTTCTCCCTTCTTTTACTTTTTCTCTGGTTTTTCGCTATACTGCCTGTCAAAGAGTCCCCCTGGTTGTTTTCCTCATTACAAGCTACCGTGGGCACCGAAGGGCCCGCGTGCCCCCCAAAAAAGCTACTGCGCGTCCTGCCAGTCGCCAGCCCACCTCATGACCGAGCCTCTTATCGAAGTGAATTCTGTCTCTTTGGAAACCGTCCCACCTGTGCACCTCCCTGTTTATATCCACTACCTCGAAGCCCTTCTCTCGACTAATTCGCCATATCTCTTTGTTTGCGTCGACAACCGCTCTTTGCAAGTTGATATTTCTCACTGGTACTTCCGGTATTGTGCATACCAGTATCTGCACCTGAGAGGAAATGGCGCGCATGTCCTCGACCCCTTTCGCCAATGTGGTCGCTAGTTCGGCTGATTCTTCATTCAAGACGTCGTTTAGACCTCCCGCGATTATCACGAGGTTACGTCCATTAGCCTTAGTTGCGAGTTTTGCGCTAGCTTGTCTCATCACTGATCCCAGCCTATGTCCCGGGAACTTCCCTATTAAAACTCGTTTGTCGCCTCTCACCCTTTCCTTAACTGCTTCTTCGCATCTAACTAAATTCGAGTCCCCGGCGATTATCACGTGCTCCGACTCTTCTGCTGGACCGTCCCGCACCTGGCCACTGCCTCGGTTACTAGCGCGTGCCACTGTTGCTTTGTCCCCTCCCCTTCCCAAAACTACTTCGCGGAAGCTGGGTCCTGTGACCCTTGCACCTGTCTTTTCCAAACCTGTTTCCCCCTTCGAGTCTACCACTGTGGGGGTCGATGCCCCGCTTTTCCCGCTGTCGCTTGCTTCTTTGTTCATCATGACTACCTTCGCTAACCCCTCCTCGGCTGACTTAAGCCTTTCCCCCATAGCCATCGTTTTTTCCCGCTCTGTCGCCAGCGCAATCTCCAGCTCGGCGATTCTTACCATGAGCTTATTCTGGGCAGCCATCATTATTTCCATTTTCGCCTCTAGCTCGCATTGCTTACACTTGGCGTCAGCTCCCTCTGTCTTCTCATCCATACAAACCTCTATTTTCTATCCCATTCCGCACCCTGAACACTTTACGGTCTTTTTGACCATGCCTAGATCGTTCACACGGCGGATTAGATCTGTTCAGACCTTTTTCAGTATTGGATGGATGCTATGAGCGTCCCCTTTAAAACGGGGCGGTGACATGTCTGCCACCAGGCTCGAAGAAAAAAAAAAAAAAAAAAAAGCTTCCTTGTTTCATGTTGGCCAAATACCTTATCTACATTGATTAAATCTATGTTATTATACCAAAAAATATAAATTCACGGTCCATCTCTCTGCCTCTTAAGGCAGAATGACCTTATTTTTCCCCCATTATTTATTTTTGTTCTTTATCTCTACTTTTCTGCCACCAATACTCTAACCGTCTCTTACTTATTTCTATCGCGGACGTGTTCAGCTTTCCATTGTTGTCCCTAAAACCCAAGGCTTCATGTAGACTCGTGCCCACACGTATACCTGGGTGAATATCGCCACATTCAATCAGTACATGTTCCATCGTTTCCTTAGTTCCCCCGCAGCATGTACATTGTTCTTCTTCGTTACTAAATCTCGCTTTATAACTACGCGTTCTAAGGCAGCCCGACCTTGCTTCAAACAGTAAAGCGCTTCCCCTTGAATTATCATAAAACCTTTCCCTCCTTATTTCGTTTTTTCCTTTTCGGTAGTTACTCAGAGCCGGCTTCTTTTCCATCGCTGTCATCCAATAAGTCCTCTCCGCCTCTCTGACCTTCCGCTTAATGCTCCTTGTTGCCATATCGCCCGCACTGCCAGCCGTATATTTACTGGTGAGCCTCCTAGTTCTTTTTCTCCACTGCGTGTCAACGCTTTTTCTATACAAATACCTGAAAACCTTCTCTGCCCATCTACTCTCCTTCATTTTCCTCAGCCTCTCTTCGAATCTCATTTTGCTCTGCGCTTCCCTCACTTCAAAGCCTGTCCATCCCATATCACCCTTTACCGCCTCATTTGTCGTCTTCCCGTGAGCGCCCAACGCGAGGCGGCCCACCGTCCTTTGATTTACATCCATTCCTGATTGCACCTCTGACTTCATGCACACCACTGAGTTCCCAAATGTAAGCCCCGGAACCATCACACCCTTCCACAGCCTTCGAAGCACCTCGTACCTATTGTATCCCCATAAAGCTCTGTGCTTCATAACTGCAGCATTCCTCTTTCCCTTTGCTACCGATGCTTTCTCTTGTACCTCCATATATCTATCCCCCTCATTTACCCATACTCCGAGGTACTTGTACTCGCTTACCCTCGGTATTTTTCAGGTCTGAACAGCGCCTCTAGTGGAGATCGCTGAAATCGAAACTGAGGGTCCATGGCCTCCGAAGTTGCCCGCCGCGTGCCGGTAGACATTCTCGGAGGCCTGGTATTTTTTGGGAAAATTTGCAAATCTTCCACGCCAGGTGGCGTTCAGTTCGCTCCTGTCGCCTTGAGCCTGGTGGCAGACATGTCACCGCCCCGTTTTAAAGGGGACGCTCATAGCATCCATCCTTCCATCCATCCAAACTCATTGTCACACTCAAAGGACGGTGGGCCGCCTCGCCTTGGGCGCTCACGGGAAGACGACAAATGAGGCGGTGAAGGGTGATATGGGATGGACAGGCTTTGAAGTGAGGGAAGCGCAGAGCAAAATGAGATTCGAAGAGAGGCTGAGGAAAATGAAGAAGAGTAGATGGGCAGAGAAGGTTTTCAGGTATTTGTATAGAAAAAGCGTTGACACGCAGTGGAGAAAAAGAACTAGGAGGCTCACCAGTAAATATACGGCTGGCAGTGCGGGCGATATGGCAACAAGGAGCATTAAGCGGAAGGTCAGAGAGGCGGAGAAGACTTATTGTATGACAGCGATGGAAAAGAAGCCGGCTCTGAGTAACTACCGAAAAGGAAAAAAACGAAATAAGGAGGGAAAGGTTTATGATAATTCAAGGGGAAGCGCTTTACTGTTTGAAGCAAGGTCGGGCTGCCTGAGAACGCGTAGTTATAAAGCGAGATTCAGTAACGAAGAAGAACTATGTACATGCTGCGGGGGAACTAAGGAAACGATGGAACATGTACTGATAGAATGTGGCGATATTCACCCAGGTATACGTGTGGGCACGAGTCTACATGAAGCCTTGGGTTTTAGGGACAACAATGGAAAGCTGAACACGCCCGCGATAGAAATAAGTAAGAGACGGTTAGAGTATTGGTGGCAGAAAGTAGAGATAAAGTACAAAAATAAATAATTGGGGGAAAAAAAGGTTATTCTGCCTTAAGAGGCAGAGAGATGGACTGTGAATTTATATTTTTTGTTATAATAACATAGATTTAATCAATGTAGATAAGGCATTAGGACAACATGAAACAAGGAAGTTTTTTTCTTTTTTTTTCTTTTTTTATCCTTCGAGCCTGGTGGCAGACATGTCACCGCCCCGTTATAAAGGGGACGCTCATAGCATCCATCCATCCATCGCCACGCTTTGACCCTCAAAAAACATGGCGCGCGTGTCGTCACCGCCGCCGCGCATGCGCAGACTACCCTTCTGAAAAAGGCTTAAAGCTGCCTGCCATTACAAAAGTGTGCAGCTGCGCTGGTGCGCGTGGCCCATTGCGGACGCGTATAGCGGGTACTTCGCCAATTTGAAAAAGTAAGAATTATGGCGTAGTGGGCAATTATCGAATGTACATTCAGTAGGCATTCAGGCATAGCTTGAAATGGTCAATTTTACGCACACAGAAGTTGCTCTCCTTGCGGCACGGTTGAGGTGTCTTCCGAGAAGCGAATCTAAGCAAGCGAATGAGAAAGCGATGAGACCAGGGCCCATATTATGCTATCGCGTTCCACCCTTGAAGACGAAGCTCAAGCGTCTTCCAAGTTTTTCTTCGTCAAACACAACATTAATGAGAACAAACAGACAATAATGCCAAGAAAAGTATAGGTGATGTTATTTGCAATAATTATGACATAAATGTGAACAAAGTAAAGAGGACGAGAAGACATTCATTCGTTCATTCACAGCGAGTGTCTTGGTGAGACTTGATGCCTTCGGGTAGTACGCGAGGGATTATTGCTCAGCTGCCAGTTCGTAAAAGGATCACGTGCCTCGTGACGCCAGCAGGCAGAAAAAGAGTGTTCCACATTTGCCGTCGTGGCTACGAGCAGCGCTGACTAAAACTCGCATGTTTAAATTGGACAGATATACCAAATCAAGACGTTGAAAATGTGCGTGACACCCTCCCCTCCCCTTCCCCCTTCCTCCCGCTCCCCAAGAAAAAAAGAAGCGCACTTGCCCAGAGAGCCAAGAGAGGGGGGCACCACTTTTCTGGACAGTTGCACGGGAGTGCAGCTCTCCAGAAAAGAGGTGTCCCCTCTTTTTTGTGGAAATGTAGAACTATTTACAGCAGAGCGGGGAGCTGAGCCATGCTGCCACAAGGGTTGCTGGAAACAGTGCTAACTCTTTCTTCGATATCTTTCTAAAAAAAGAGAAGACCGTTCGTTTGTGCGGGGACTTCTCGAGAAAGTTTGACATTGGCCCTGAACACCGGCAATGTTGGGTCGCGTGGAACAGCCCGGACCATGCGCACGTGCATAGTAATTAGTGCACGTGTTGTCCAACTATTTTAGACCGGTAGTCGTGCACTGCAACAAGCAAATGGCCTTCACATCAGGGATTTTCGAGGGTACGATGATCATTCGAAAAAAAAAAAATAAAGAACGCGGATGTGTTGCCATTATGCGGGTGTAATTATTACGCCGGTAAATACAATGCATATTTCAATGACAAGACAACCTATTGAAAATCATGTGTTTCAAAACTCAAGTACGCGTCGGGACACGTGACATTTGGTTTGTTGCGTGCGGCTGGGAGTGCTAGAGCTCACGCAGCCATCTGCATTTTCCGCTGCAGTCGGGGCAAAAAGATTCGCTAATTGACAACTTGTAAAATAGTTACGGCGCATGCGCGAACAAGTTTATTTTCCACGCGAAAGCTTCGACCAGAAGGGCAGACAAACAGTTTTATTCCATACACCAGTAATTCCTGTCTTTCCTTTCTTTCGTTCCCCCTTTCTCTCAGTGCAAGAGGGAACTTGCACCCCATAGGGTGGCGGCTAGACTTCGCCACTGAGTCAAACAGTGAAATCTGGAGAAATAACCCATCAATGTTTCGCTGGCTTAGTAAAGTTCAGTGGCGCCACATTTGACGAGCGTTGAAATTGACGTGAAACAGCTTGATGATTTTTCTTCTTCACAGATGGCGCCACCATCAAGAAACATCTGCGAGATTTATTATATGTTGAATATCTTTTGTTTCTAGCACTTCTTTGTGAAGTTACTGAGTACTGGTAATTACAAGACACTATATGGCTCTGCTAATGTGCAATACTTGTGAATTAACGTGTAAAAGAAATAATAATAATAATAATAATAATAATACTTTATTCTGGCATGTGTACACAACAGTTACATGCCACCGAGATGAGGCAAAAGGAAACAGACGAAACTATTTCCTGACTAGGCCTACATCCCGGCTCGTGAACAAAAAACAAAAACAAGGACAGCGGTGAGGAAAGCGAAAAACATCCAGTACAGCACAATTCACCAGCATCACTGTAGAGAAGTCATGGAATTTCAAGCAATTTCGCTATAGAAGTACGAAAACCTATAAAAACCATTTCATGTTGATATGTCCATCAGAGTAAAGTTGTGAATAGATTTAATGAATGAAGAGGTGCAATAGTATCCATCATAATTCAGAATTCAAGTGGAGCTAACAATGTGCGTAGCTTAACAATTGAAACGCAGTGAAGTACAACCTGGTGAACAGAAGTATACATCGCAAGTGGCAAAATACATTGCATGCACATAAAACACACCCCCCAAAAAACAAAAAAGAAAACAAAACAAAAACAAGCACTTCATCCTGGATCGAAGAGTAATCTTACTTTCTTTTTAAAATAATGTACAGATCTGCTTATCTGTGATAATTCTACTACAGAAGGAAAACTGTTACATATATCTACTATTTGATGGTCAAGTGATTGGGTACCATAATTTGTTCTAGATCGTGCTGAAACAAGTGACGTCCTTCGTAAGTTATATTCAATGTGACGAGTGAGGTACATATTGCTGAATGAAGCAAAATCTTGTTTTATACGATTACAAATAAGAACCATATCAGTTTAAGTTTGTAGCATTCAGTGAAACACAATACACGAAAAACAGAAAATAAATTGCTATGTCTATGTCTATCTGGCCTTTTAGTTATTAGCTTCAATGCTTTATGTTGCATGGTAATTAATTTTTGTGCATTGGTCCTATTACATGTGCCCCAAACTAAGTTGCAGTATGTGAGGTGCGAATGAACGAGAGAAAAGTATAGCTGCTTTGCCACCGAATGTGGAAGATGGTTAATACGGCTTATAACACCAATGGATCGAGCCATTTTCAGTTTTACATGACTCACGTGATCAGACCAGCTCAAGTCATTGCGGAAGTGTACGGAAGTGTAAAAATAGTCAATTCACATGAACCTGGCCAGCAGAAAAAGTAGCTAAATTCACTGCTGCTTGTAAATTTTCTAATTAACCAAAGACAATTTTCTCTTCATAGAATCCCAGAGAAGGGCTTGCTGCTTGTATATTGAAGATTTCAGAGTTTCAGCTGGGATAGTTTTGTCTCTTCGTCGGTAATGCGTGACCAAGGAGAGCCATAAATTGTCGAAATGAAGCAATAATAGTTCACGAACTGTTCATCAGAACAGAATACAACTTCGTGTAGACATAAAGTACATTGTAGCCCGGAATCCCATTAAATATTGTTGTCCTACATTGAAAGGAAAAAGACTGTTTACTCATAAACTTTCATTGTTTTGCCCAAATTTATTGGAGCCTGCATCAATTTCTACTTGCTTTACGCGCAATATCTCTTCATATAAACCTTGCATAACGCTTCATTAAAAGGCACAATAAATTTAAATTTGTTATGTTGGGTAGTTTTGTCGTACCTGCAGTACAATGGAGGGTTGTGCAACAAAAAACACTGTTTTTTGCTCACACTGTTTTCATTTCCATGAAATAACGCTTCAGACAAGGCGATAATATATGTTATTATTAGAAAGCGGAGACGTAAGCATTCCGATGCGACACAATTCACATCAATCCGATGAGCGCAGTGAGCGCAGTAAGCGCAGTGCGTCAGCAAACAATGACTAAAATGCAGAGCGGGTGCCGCCAGGTGGGACTGTCACTATAAAGTGAAACAATTAATCGACTAAGACTGATAACTCTACTCTACAGACTCTATTATTCTTAATTTCACCGTCATAGGCTCATTAATAGCACAGAAAATCTAAGTGACAGTGTCATTTTTAAATTTCGCGCCAAAATCTCTGCACGTGACGTCACGGATATCAAAATGTTTTTTTCGTATTTGGGCCACACCGGCTCCATGATCATTTCTGAAACTTGGTATGAGAAGTATCTGGCCCCGTCAGAGGACATACTGCGTTTTTACCCATTAGGAACTACGTGCGCCCAACTATAATTCGTCAAAATCTATGACGCCACGACGATGGGTGCGGGAGCTTCAAGGCGGCATCTCCAGCCGCATCTTAGTTTTGCGCGCTTTTCCGCTTACCAAGCGTCTTGTCGCGGTAAGCGGGTTGATTTTTGTATTGTGGAAAAGTAATTTTCTAATACCAGAAAAATCGTTCTTCTCTTTAGTGCCCCTTTAAAGCACGCCCTCCGCGCCATCTCATGGGTGATAGAGAACACGCTGAAGTCCTTCCGAGATCTGCGTACTGCCATAGCTCACCGTCAGTATGCTGGCGGATGTATGGCGCGCTGTAGCTCGAGGGGTTGCAGGTTCGAATACCTGGTCGCGCGCTGCGCAATTTTTTTCTTCTGATTTATTTTTCTTCTTGGCTTTTTTATATATATATATATATATATATATATATATATATATATATATATATATATATATATATATATATATATATATATATATATATATATATATATATGTGTGTGTGTGTGTGTGTGTGTGTGTGTGTGTGTGTGTGTGTGTGTGTGTGTGTGTGTGTGTGTGGAGAGAGCGAGAACCATATACAGGTTCGCTGTAAAAAATAACCTGCGCGCCGATGGCCAAAGATTCTCAGCGAATAAATTCACTGCATATGGGTTCTCAAGTACCATTTATGTATGGTACACTCACTGGTTTGTTCTTAACACTATAGAAAGCTGTGCTTAAATGTAAAGGCCTGCGAGATTAAGCAGGCCATATATGATAGCCAAGCGGTCTTCTTGGCACCCTATATATATGCGAGAATGCTGATGAGCGCTGCCTGCTTCCTGCCTTGCGAAAACTCTTTGCATGCGCGCAAGAACAATCAAAGTGCACTACGTCATATACAACGAGTCTACAAGCTGCGTACGTCATTATGTGACGTCATGTTATGTGGCGTTATTCGTTACGAAGACTTCACAAATTTTTGCGATCATTGAAGGCATTATGACGTTATAGATGCCGTCATCTGGATTCACGCGGCTTTTTGGACCTGTTCTTGTTGACACCTATGCCTCCGACGGTCACTTCACGTTCCATGAGGCATCTAAGGCTTGTGCCTTAAAGGGGTCATGAAGCACCCCTTGGGCTGATTGAAAAAACACACCCTGCGGAAAGCTGACACGGCTATGAACTGCTCTGCCAAATATTACAGTCGTGCGCGCCGCGTAATGGCCACAAGCGGAGCGCGAAGTTGCCGTTTCCCCAGGCACCCTCTTTTCAAACAGAGGCCGGTTCTCACTCTCGTCGGTGGGCGGGGCGTCTGTCCGCTGTACGTCGCAAGAGACATAGCATGCTTATTGGCCGATAGCCGACGTAAATCGAGAGCGGCGTTCGGATCAGATGCGCTTCTTGCCGCGGGGTGCCGCCACTTGCCGGCGCCGCACTCCTCAGTACACGGTAGCCGCACTCGCGCAAGCGAATCACAGCGGGAGAGCGATCGCGTTTCATGACGCGCGCTGGCGTAACTTCTTTCCCCCATGCCATCCCTCCCTGTCTAGCTTCCAGTGCGCTCGCCGGCACGAGAAAAGAGAGAAAGCGCTGGGAGCGTGCGCCAAACCCCCGTAACTCCGCTGATTCTTGACGGATTCGAGAAACTTTTGCGGCAATCGATTCGGGAGGCAGTACACTCCGATACTGAGGCCATTAGATCATTACTTGGAAAAGTGGTTCATGACCCCTTTAAAAAAATGGACCTGGGTGGACCATGCACCGCTTACATGCTCTACTACAGTGTAATGTTTTACAATATCGAGATACAACGCGGCATAATTTTAACAAACACACCTATATATGGAAGGCATGCAAACGTGCACATATAATAAGTGTGTCCAGCAACTGGTATAACGCATAAAAGCAGCAGATAAGTAAAGAAGAGGCAAGCAAACACCTATGTGCATTCGCATTTCTATGGATGTTTTCATTTCCCCTGTGAACTGTCTTGTGTCACACGAAAAAGTTTTCCACGAGAAAGATTTACATCACACTATGCCAATCACCTTTTGTGGCAGTAATTTTCACTTTTATTTGTGGGAAAGTTCAGTACGATGTGCACATGAGAGGAGTCCTGTGACCGGAAACTTTTACACTTTGTCGCTTACTTCACCGGTGCTAAGAAGTTAAAAACATATTACAGACACTCTTGTCAGGACGATAGTAACTTTTAGCTTGTACGTATACTTCTTTACGTTACCGTGTTGCCGGTTACCGGATGGAATCTGCGCATGCGCGAACCTTTACGGAACGTGAACGTTTATGGAACGTAAGCTACTTGCCGGATAGGCTTTACGTCTACGGCCCTATCTCGCAAATCCACCTTCGTTCGCGGCTACTCGAGATATCCGCTTCGCGGAGACTCCAGCCGCCGAGTCAAAATAAGCCGAAGTGCGAGCGCCACATACGATCACCTTGTTTCATCCAGATTACAGAGGCTCGAGCGACCTAGAATACGGAATCCATAAACGTGAGAGGCCTAAATCTCCTGACAGGCTGAATATGTGGCGCCATCTAGCGCAACCAAGGTGAACCAGGCAAGCACAAAATTGTTGTTGCAGAAACATCGGGCATTCTACTTCCAATGGCATAATTACAAATGAGTTGCCTTTTTAATCATTTTTTCCCTCAAAAACATTCAGCGAAAACAAACGTGTCCATGACTGTGGTTGCACGAAGCGTCACAAGATGTCGACACCATCGTCCGGTAACCCAGTATTGCCACACCCCTTTGCTTATACCGGGATACTGCACACGCTAAAAAACCTCTCATGATTCTGCCGCAGCGGCAATTCAATATTATCTAAATTAAATGTAGTTTAAATGCAGTTATCATCACCATTTAGTGGTTTGCGCCAACCTAGCATCCCCACCGTATAACAGCAGAATGGCTGATTCTCCAATACATAACTTGCCCGCACGAGAACAAGCAACACTGACACTGGCACATTCTGCTACTTTTTTCAGAATGAGAGATATGTCTTGTAACAATCAACAGCTAATCTTCAAGTCACATTGTCTAACAGAAGCGTGCGCGTCTCCCCCTCCCCTCACAGAAAAACAGCTTATTAAAAAATAACTGAGCCACACAGTTTAAAGGGGCCCTGCAACGCCTTTCTTAGTTATATTGGAATAGTCTCATTATTGACGTATGACTCTTCACGAGTCATATGCCGCAAAAATTTTTCGAATCCGTCAAGTCTAAGTGGTGTTACCAAATTATAAAGATCACGTTCCGCAGCTTTCTCCCTCAACTCAACGCCGCGAGCGCGCGGAAAGCTGCGCGGGTCGTGAAGGGAGGGAGGTAGTGATGCAGAACTATCGATGGTACTATCGATACTATCGATAGCTGAGTCACTATCGAACTATCGATAGTTAGAAATACTATCGATAGCCTATCGATAGCCAAAAATTCGACGGTACTATTGATAGTATAAAATCAACAGCACGAACTCATTGCAGAATAAACTTGGTTCCCCGCGTGCGTGGTACATGGTGGAGCCGGAGGAGCAGGCTGAAGGGCAAGAAAGTTGACATGACTGTGTTCTTCACCACAGTGCTTTGCTGACACATGATCATAGAGTCAAACTGTTCAGCTGTAGAGAAAAGGAAGGCCGCGCAGTTCCACATCTGGTGGAACAGCGCGGCTTCAAATTTATATTGCATTTTATGATTTCAAATTTTAAAAAAATATCAAGAACTGAGTTTGTTAATTGTAAGGTGTAACTGGTTGTTTATGGATGTGAATTTATTGATGGACATATGCCGCCATTTTCACTGCGGAAATAACATTTCTTTCGCAAAAAGTTGCTCATAAATTAAGCGATGCTGTTAGTAGGCTATCGCAAATATTTTGGCAATGTGGCCAATGTGGCCGGCCAGCAACAGCATCATTATTCCCACCACTATCGATAGTATTGCCACGTGGTTGTGACGGTGAAGAATGCTGCAGCAAGACTGGGAAAGACGGAGCCCAGAAAATCAAAACTCAAAATACAAGCGATACACGCTGCGCACTGATTGCGCAGCGTGTACGTCTCTTCATTCTGTCCGTGTCCTCGTATGCGCTCAACTCATTCAAGTATGACCAACCAACAAGCCCTCATCGCCACCGTCGCGCACTGATAGCGGCGAGAACAGTCGTCGGCCGTCGAGTAATCTGACCATCGGTGGAACGCGTCGTCTTTTATACATCGGTCATCAAACCTTCCAGCGTTTTCGCTGGTGCTCGCGTAAGCTCTCGAATAAACTTGACTATTCGCGTCCGGCGCGTTATCTTAGAATACTCTCAAACAATCGTGAAACTTCTCAAACATTACGGCGCAGTCAAACGGTGCTAAGAGCCTTTGTGGGTGAAACCCGAATACATGAAAACAAAGCAATAAACACGCGGGGCAGTAATATCGCTAGTAATATTAACGATGGTACTACCGATTGCACTATCGATAGTTTCTCGATAGTAGTAGTAGTATCGATAGTTTATTTACACTATCGATAGTTTCATGAAAACTATCGACACTATCGATAGTCACTTTACCGATAGTTCTGCATCACTAGAGGGAGGACGGATGTGCGATGAGGCGCTGAAGAGTTACGTCAGCGCCGGCGCCATTTTTTTTCTTCATTTTTTTCTCTCTGGCGTCTCGGCGCAACCACGTGGTCTGTGGCGCCACTTCCGGTCGGTTTGGTAATGTTGGGTGTGCACCTCGAACTGCCGTAGTGTTTTCATCGCTCTGCCAACCATGGACGCAAACCTGCGTGCGCGTTTGGAACGAATGACAGCTGAGATGGGTTTCGACCCACACTCCGATACACCGCCTCGTCGCACTGCTCGCGCTTGAATCGTATTCAACACGGCAAAGCTGCGTGCACCCTTCTTCCAGTGACGGTACTTCGATGCTGTTTGCTCTTCGAATGAGGGCGCACAGCGAGTGCGGGCTGACAACAAAGAACTAAAGACTAGAAGAAAGGATCGTGGGGCACCGGGCCGGCGCGGACCCATCCCCCGGCTGTCTGCAGCTACCGTGAAAATGCGAGTCTGCTTGGTTGCTGTGTCGCGGTTTGTCGGGAACGTGAGGCTACGGGGAGGATACGCCGAGGTACGGCTCGATGGCATACTTAACAGGCAGCGAACGGGACTCTCGCCATACAGCGAACACAGGTATCCTAAACGAGCCGGCGCCAGCATTTTTATCGGAGAAATGCTGCACCGCTGCTTCGGTCGGTCGTGAGAACGTGACGACGATGCAGTTTCCAGCTGACGAGGCAACACTCGAACGGCTGCCACTCTCAACGGCAACCGGCGATGGTCAAAAGCACAAATATTCACGAATTCGGCACTGCGCGTGGTGAAGAAAACGCAACCACGCAACTACGAGCAGACGAGCTGTCGGTGAGACCGGAAGTGCTAATATTAATGTTTGTTCGGTGTTTTAACGGCATAAAACAATATAAACATACATTTTATCTACTTATTGAACTCAAAATTAACAACGAAGGTAATAATGAGGGTGTTATCGTGATTATAACATCAGACAATGGTGGAACTGCCGACAATCGCGTCATATATTGCGGACTAATACATCATTTGTCGAGAGAAGAGGGAGCGATTTTCAGCTGACTGAGAATTTATTGTAACTTCCAGGCCGCTCGCTTCGCTATAACATTTGGCTCGCGTGTTCTCGGGAGGCTCGACTAGAGCACTGCACGGGCCCGGGCCGGCCCGAAAGCCCGGGCCCGGCCCCGGGTAAGGGGTTCTTGGATCGGGCCCGGGCCGGGCTCGGGCCCTTGGTCTTCGGGCTCGGGTCGGGCCTGAGCCAGGCCCGTATTAGGCCCGGGTCTCATACGTATAGGTGTAATTGCGTGTGTACGTTTTGTGGCTTTGTTTTTGTTGTTTTGTGGGGTTTAACTTCCCGAAGCGACCCAGGCTATATGAGACGCCGTCGTTTAGGGCTCCGGGTAATTTAAACCACCTGGAGTGCATTGGCGTGCATAGAAGTTGCACAGTACAAGACGTCTACAATTTTGCTCCATCGGTATGCTACATGGGATTTCAAGAAACGCCTAATATAAATTTCCGCCATTATAGTGAGTGAAAGACGTTCTTGGGTACCGTGTAAGGAAAATAACGGTAAACTGCCTAGATTAGTGTGTATAAGATGTGCGCGTTTGTATCTAGGGAAACATTTCGACTATGCAGCTACGCTCGCATGCCCGTAGACTGGCCAACGCGACTTGTGAGTCATTAGTATCTCAGGAGCTGTTTTTCGTGCATTTTAATTGCAAGATCCCAGGGCAAACGCCGTTGTTGATTTTCCAATTACTAGTGGCGATGCGCCAGACCATAGAGACACTCGTTTCCTCGAGTGGCGGTGACGGTGGCGGTGACTCGGGGAAGAAGGGTGGGACAAAGAACCTTGTTGTTTTGAACACGAAAACGTAGTGTAGGTTGGGTGCAGCTTGCCTGCCGAGGAGTCAACACGACAGCTTTAATTTATGTAACACTGCCCAGCCTGGCGTATTCCTCCCAGAAGCAGATAGAGCACGTTTTTTTTTTCCCCATTGCATTGTGCAATAGATGAGGTTTGCAGGAGACTTGCCACTTTTACTCGACAGCCCTAGCTCGTTTGCAGTTGATGTAGACTCAATTTAAAAATGTCTGCCATGCTCTTTTCGCCA
Organism: Rhipicephalus sanguineus; assembly: GCF_013339695.2. Taxonomy (NCBI): domain Eukaryota; kingdom Metazoa; phylum Arthropoda; class Arachnida; order Ixodida; family Ixodidae; genus Rhipicephalus; species Rhipicephalus sanguineus. The sequence continues at coordinate 52,118,623 of NC_051176.1, forward strand.
CTTAGGTATTATATTTTGTAGTTGTTCTTTGAAATGCAAAAATGAGATTGCGTGGTTAGCACTGCGTGCGTACATGAAAGAGCCAGCTAGGACTCCAATTATATTTTATATTGCCCTGCAATCATTTCGCAAGAGTGTTACGCGCGTAATTCACCGAAAGTATACACAGTACCGGTGAAAGTTGTGACACTGAAAGAAGTTCCTGAAAACAATCTCTAGAAAATATCTTGTGTGCGGCAGGTATCTTCACAATAACCGAAGGTTGGACAGTGCCTCCTTTATGCTCAAGGCATAACTAGCTGAAACGGGCCGGGCCGGGCCCAAACCTTTCGGGCCCGGGCCGGGTACGGGCCACATTTAGGAACACCGGGCCGGGCTCGGGCGGGCCGGAGCATGGCGTTTTCGGGCCGGGCCGGGCCCGGGCCGGAAAAATCGGCCCGTGCAGTGCTCTAGCCTCGACTACCGATTGGCAGCGCTTTTTGACCCTGCTCAAAAAGTGTTGCGGGGCCCCTTTAAGATGTACGGGATGCAGGGCTTAAGAGAGGTGAGTCGGCTGACAATCAAACGTTCAATTACGCACTGACAACATAACTTCCCACACAGCGAGCACTGCCAGAACGTTCACTAGGAGTGAAACGAAAATTTGTCCACGTACTTCTGGCATGCTCTCAAAGCCGCAGACATTTCAAGTTGTGTAAATGTGCATATGCAGTCTTTGAGATAAAATACTATTATTTTGTCACATTTACTCGAGCGCATCGATAGCATTGACCTGTTTCAGGGTATATTTTGAAAACACACCACCTGTGTTATGAATAAACTTTTTAGAGCTTTGATTGTGTTATCTGAAATCAACTTTCATCCATTGAAAAGGTACATCAGTCACTCAAAAGTAAGAGCCCTGTACCGATTCCTGCACTGCACCTATATTAAGCGATGTTTGTCAAGCTGACAAAGCGACAGCAAACAGTTTCTTTCTTTGAAAACACATCTCATGACAACACGTAAAGAAAGCACCTTCCCACCCGATTATACACTGTGTGGAAATGTCGTAGCCACTAGACAATCTCTACCCACCTCTCGGAAGCATGATATCTCTTTCAGATTAAGGTGGCAACAGCTCCTCCTCCTGAGCTTTTCTGTGATTTTTTTCCAAATATCACACCTTCTTTGGGAGATGAAAAATCCTTCAGGGTGCTGCTGAAGCCAACGTTTCGACAAGCGGTCTTGTCTTCTTTAAGGCAGCAACTACCTCGAAGAAGACAAGGTCACTTGTCGAAATATTAGCTCTAGCGACACCCCGCGTCCGTGGGCGTCGCACCACGCCAAGCGAATAATTCAACTAAAGGGAGGCACTGCGTTTACTTCGCTAAATACCCTGCTCGTAGCTAATAACAACAGTGTTCACTTCGTTTTATTCTTTCTTCGTACCAACAATGATCAAAGAAAGAAGTTAGCGAACAAATGGTAAAAACAACGCGCGAGAGCCGGTGCGTCGAGCAGACGACAGCTCGGCGCTCTCGCAGTCACCACGGGCGCTGCCGCGTAATTCCGTAGCCTGAACGGCACACCAGTGGAAGTTCCGGTTCAATATAAGGCGTAGCAGTAGTTAGCGTGTTCGCCAGTTATCATTACGCTACGGCGACAACCTGCAAAGCCATCCGGACAAACAAAAAAAAAAAAAAAACACCAGGCCTGCGCGGAAAGCGCAGCACAGTCACAGCGAAAGCTGGAAGAGCGGCAATTTTAGAGCCCGTATAAACTCTCTTGTGGCTACTAATACAAGTACAGGCGCGTGCAAAAGTATACGGACCACGGGATCGCGTGGCAGAATGCATCGACGCGCCATCTACCGACGCTGCGCCTGCTGTCGAGAGCACCACTGAAGCAACGGTGCGCATGCGCGTCCCTACATATCAGATGGCCTCTCATGTTGCTCTGTCTGACGTGGTTATGGCACTCGTTAGACAAAACGTCAATTGGGTGTCGCTTTCGTTGCTCCATCTAATCTGCGCCGTTGTTTTAAGAAGCGGCTGCGGCGGGGCCGGCTCAAGCGGCATGCGCGCATCGGTTTTTACACCGGTCAATCAGCCTAACTAAGCATCGTAGAACCTAGTGAAGTCAAGCTTACATGATTAAGTTTCTCAACCCAGCTCGTCTTTGTCGCTTTAAGCCATGTTAAGCTTAGATTTGCCTAGTTAAGCCAAAGTAAGTGTAGCCGAAACTGATTAAACCTAGTTGAGCATGGTATCTCGTAATAAAGTCAAGCATAAGTAAGTTCATTTAAGCAAATCCTAAGTAAGCTTAGCCCAGCTTGCCGTTTTCATGTTAGGCCAAGTTGACCTTGCATGGGCGCAGTTGAGTCGAGGAAAGTATAGCCAAATCTAATTAAGCATAGCTTATCACGGTGTAACCCTATATAGCCAAGCATAATAAGCATAAACAAGGCAAGCCTACTTGTGACCAATTAAGCCAAGTCGAATTCCCCATAAGCCCAATGAAGCCACGATCAGGAGGATTACCCTTGACCAAGCTGAGACTAATTAGGACCATTAAAGCCTAATTAGCACTAATTATGACATTAATTAGGCTTGTATCAAACCAAGCACACCTAGATACTCGAGTTTCACGTGGCCTATTTCCTCAACGTTAATTAAACTAATTAACCTAATTAAGCGGTGTCAAGACATGTAGAGATGAATCTGATTAGGCATAGTTCAGCATGGCACTTCCAAAATAAATCAGAGCGTAATTAGCTTTAATTAAGCAAATCAAATTAATCGTGTTATTTTGCTTGAAAATACACACACCCCATTTCGCACACCCCTAATAGTTTCCCTTTCACTATGACGCAGACGCGGTGGAGTCTCGGTAACGTCGCCGGGACGGAATGCAGCATGTCGCATCCCGCGCCTACCGACGCCGGACCCGTCGGTCGCGCCTCGTATCGGTCTTTAGTGTGCTGCGCGTTTGCTAGCGTAACGTCGCTGTGCCGTGCGTGGATGCGCGTCCACGTTACGTCGGACTATAAAGGGCCCTTAATTCACGCCTTCTTAAGCTGTACGCCGTGAGAAGAAAAAGAAAGAACTAGCAGGGTCCCTTGTGCATTCACGTAATACGATTGGAAGGCGAAAGCCATCTTCTTTGTCTTCTCAGTCGATGCATTGTTCAGGCCCCGCTACCCTCCGAACGCCTTCTGCACTTAACGTGGTTTTGCATTGCCTCCAGGACCAGAGGCACCTCACCTGGTTTTGCACAGGCTCCGTGATAGGCCCACCGTTGACCAAGATGGCATGTGATGACGTCATTATGCCACGTCACTGCACGTCTCATGACGTCATAAATACGGCACTAATTTTGGCGATCTGTGATGTCATGACGTCATCACGTGACGACATTTTTCATCAATCGTGTAGACGCCGACGGGAGACGCCGACGCGGCACGCCGGTCAATTTTCGCGTTTGATGAGGCACCTAAGGCTTTCGCCTTAACAGCCAATTATGTTGCAGCTCCTTGTTGCACAAAGCAAAGCAAACGTTTGTTTATACCAGCTCTCTTGCTATCTTTACATTTGCTAAGGCCCTTGCAACTCTTGCAACGCAGCACATAGAAGGCAGTATCAGCGGCTATTTCGGCACTAGGTCCATTGCGCAAAATATGTTATAGAGCCACTGGACACGACATAATTAACGAAGGTAATATGCTGTAGTTCAGAAAGTACTGTCTTACGGAACAGGCAGAGAAGAATTACGACCGCATTAATAAAGTGCCATTTGCTTCCGGTGATGCTGTGACGTTCGTCACATCCGATTATTTCATTATAGTAGCACTACTGCTTTAAGGCCCTCGAGTTCTAAGTCTTCTTTTCCTACGTAGTGATGTTGAATGTTTGATAATAAGTTTACATGCGTTGGATAAGGTGCCACGCACTGAAGCAAACATTACATTCACAGAATAGACACGCAGATAACGCTTGTGTTTTTCGGCTTCGTTTCCATGTGGCTGCCATATCACGTCATGGATAACCAAGTACCCACCAGGACCTCTTACGTATTGTCCTGACGGATTGAATTGGGACAATTTATGGCCAAGTAATGAACAATCAAGATACAGCACATGTAATGCACAACAATCTCAAGATGTGTCCCCACAAGCGATGACGACGGAGAATCCCATGTGATGAAGGTCATGTGCAGATAACGAAGAAGTGCCTGATAAATGCCCACAGTACTCTCGTTTGCACCGCCTTCAGTTCGTGTCATATACGCTTCCAAAGCAACGTCGAGCGGCGCCACTGCTCTTATCGCAACTGGGGGCATCCACGGCCAGAACATGCCACCTCCGCTTCCACGCAGGCGCAGAGCTCTCGGATGGCATCTGCGGGGCGTCACAATGTAACTATTGCGGATTAGCAGTGCTCCGGGCCGAATGAGGAGCGCATGCACACACGTGTCCTTGCCGCCACCGCCACCACCGCTGGCAAATCCGGCGACAAACCGCCTTCGCGGGCAGCGTCTGCCCCCGGTAACGCATAGCTCAGCCGCGCGAGCGTCGCGGCCAAACTTGAGCTTGGGTTCCCTATAGACGAGAATTTTCATCGCTTTCAGAGGGCAGCCATCTCTGCTGGGGGGCTGCTGATTACGTGGAACGGACAACTACGCTAGCAGTCAGCCTGTTCCTATCACATGATGGCCGCCAGTATTCGCCCGCCATCAGCTGTGACGTAACTATCCCGCACAGCCTACGCTGGCCTCGCCGACAGATGACAACTGGAGTCAGGAATATGTATGCCTGCTCTAAACGTGGGTGCGAGAGTAAAAATATTCTGGTCTATACCAGCATTATTTTTTTTATTTGCGACATAGACTTGCCCTTAGGGCATAATATTTGTTGTGTATATTGTCATCTCCTGCAAGCTGGCCTTCGCTACAGTGACACAAACAGTTATGACCAGTAGATGCATGACAACACATTCCACAAGACACTTCTTCACTTCATACACAGCACCAGCCTAACGGCGCACATTTAATACCAGCGTTATTTCGACTCGGAAATTTACGTTAGAGACATCCTTCTGTTAGCGGACAGTTTCGCAGCTACACGACGCCGGGCTCTCGAAGCAATTGCGCATACCAGTCGTTATACGAAAAGTTTTGATGTCGTGTTTCAATCCGGGAGGCAGCTGATAGGATGTGCGCGCATAATAACAAGGCGGGCTCGCTGTATACGTACTCTCAGTGACGTCTTCGTGTTTATTTAAGATTTGATAAATTCATTAGCGGAACGCCTTGGTATTCGAAACATTTATCGTGACAGCTTTAGAGACGTGATTGCAATAATCAGTGTGAATCTCATGTATCCAAAGCCGGGTACTTACTTTACCAGATGCGAGTTAAGTACTGATCAAATGGTACGTTTGTACACATTAACACATGTATGCCTTTTTAACACGAAAGTGTTTTATGCCGGGGTCCACCACGGCTCCACTGACGTATTTCCGTGACAGACATGACGTTGTAAAATATAAATACTAACAGTGGGCAAAGAAAAAACCAGAAGAAAAAGTTCCGTCACCCGGAATCGAACTTACGACCCCTCGCTCCGCAGCGCGAAACGATCCGGCCACGGACGGCACGTTCTTCGCAATGCTAACGATACACCATTTGCCGGTGGCGGTACTCAGAGATCTGTGTTACGGCGTGTTTTCGTTATCACTAGCGAGATGGCGCGAAGGGCTCGAGGAGCGCGCTTTAAAGGTCGCCGCCGTTGCGGCGAGCGCCCGCCTCTACAGGGCGTGGTCGCTCGTGCGTGCGCTTATCTCGTGATCGCGGTGGTTCGTACGTCTTGCGTTGAGAGCACGAAGGTCACTTGGCTCACTGCAGCGGCCGCTTTTGCGAAAGGAGCGCGGTGCTCACGCAGAAATAAGTTACAAATGTGACAGTTCGCTCTCATCCTGTGTATGTTCGTTCCGTGCGTCCTTTCTGCTTGAGCAGTGCGCTGCAAGTTTCGAGCTGCTTGCCGTTCTTCGCGTGACACTACAATTTGTTGCTGTAGCATTCATTCCTTCGCCCTTGGGACGAAAAAATGTACAACAAACGCTCAACTACGTCTGTGAAGGCACGTTTCACTTTCGTGTTATACCGATTCCTATGACAGAGGGATCAGCCATGTTTTTTTAGATAAGACAGCCACTCAAAGGCTAACACCGGAAATATGTTGTCTATCTCAACTATCGCCGTTTGCTCTCGGACTGTACTTCCAAAAAGACTGCCCTTTGTTCGTACAATGTATTCATGGAAAAATGGACAGTGAAAATGCTTAGCTATGTATTGGGATAGTCGGATCTTATGTAGCCTCTCTTCCCACATGCATGCAACCTTAACAGTAAATACTTTTGGATATTGCTATGGGCACGTCGCCTTAGTTCTATTGATCAGATACCACTTATACTTGGAAGTTTGATGTACGGGCCTACAAATAAAAAGGCATGGTCACTGCGAGCGTCGCCACACCGGGCTCTGGGACGTCTAATTACCTACTTTCCTATTGTTACACGTAGCTCTTAGGCCGAAGTCTATTTACAATACATTTTACCCTTATGGCAGACGCGACCAAGATGGTGACTGTCTACCAATCCGAACCACGCCTTCTCTTTCCTCTTCAGTGCAGCCATTTCTTTATTAATTATAAATACTACGATGTTATACAAGATCTTTGCAGCGTGGTACATATGTAGGTGCATAAAACAGAAAAAATAACAAAAGAAAAACAATCAATGAATTTCTTCACACACGCGCTTTGAAGAACAAAACAAAAAGGTAAGCGACGTTATTCCAACAATTTTCGAATGAAAATCAGAGTCAGGTAGAGCGAATAAAAAAAGAAAGAAGAAAACTCACGACCAATTACCACGACAGCTGTTCCGTATCAATCTTCATCGACAGATGCGAAACGACTGGAGAGGGCAGGCATACATTCGGCCTGACAGGATTTTGCTTGCGCTTGGAACTCTTGGAACACTTTGCGCCTCAGCAGTGCTGATGCTTCTAATAATAATAATAATAATATCTGGGGTTTAACGTCCCAAAACCACGATATGATTATGAGAGACGCCGTAGTGGAGGGCTCCGGAAATTTCGACCACCTGGGGTTCTTTAACGTGCACCTAAATCTAAGTACACGGGCCTCAGACATTTTCGCCTCCATCGAAAATGCAGCCGCCGCGGCCGGGATTCGATCCCGCGACCTTCGGGTCAGCAGTCGAGCGCCATAACCACTAGACCACCATGGCGGGGCAGTGCTGATGCGTCTAGAACTTGGTTTCACTAGGCGAGGGCTGCACATGCTTGCGTGTTGCGTTTACGTATACTTGTCATCTTAAGGTAAAATTCCCTGCAAACGCCCCCGTCCGAGGAACTTCCCCCTCAAATTTCACGGCTAGTTTCGTATTACCACGCCGTTCCGGGAAAGCACCCCTACCACCCTCCCGCTCCGCACTCCACTCATGCAGCGCGCTCATACAACACTAGCCTGCATGAATGCCATACAGTCCCGCTTAGCGACCCCATCTCAAAGCGCCTGAAAAATTTGTTGTCAAAATTTGATCTTCTTTTCGCTCATAATGATCACCCCCTAAACTTAGCGCAAGACATCCATGACGATTTTCAGGGTCCGGCGAGCAAAACCATGGCCATCGAGTTCTGTATTCCGATATGTCGCCTTTCAGTAAAAGGCCTCCGAGATCTGTGTTTGTTGCTTAGAGCTGTTGCGTTGGCTCATGATTAGAGACGCTTCCATGCCATGCTTCCCGCGGTGTGATCGCGTTGCGATTGCGTTTCTTGTATTTGTGAGCTGTCGTTGTCATCCGCCGTGCAATAAACGAAAGGGAGAAGACTTCTTAGGGAGTCCACATGCACAACATTTTTTCAGGCGTGAAAGCTTTGCTGACGCCACCTGGAATGTTGGTGCCGTTCCGGGAAAGTGCCCCCCCCCCTCCTCTTTACCAGTAATTTCGACTTGCTAAGGGAGGGGGGGGGGCGCTTGCTCGGAATTTTACCGTAACAGAGGGGAAAAAAGCTAGGATTCACTTGGTGTCGTTCCACAAGTCGAATTTTGCCTGCTTATTAAGCCCTCTATATTAATGTCCATATAAAATTCATGCGCTGAGCTTTGAAGCGGTCCAGCAAAGCACAATGCATTGCTGGACCGCTTCTTATTGCTGTTTCTGTCTTTTCTTTTTACGTAAATGATGCATGGGTCACTTTAGAAACAGCTTCTGAACAGTGCTTTGCGCCATCGCTATACCAGCCCATATATGTTAAGCCCGAAGCATTTCTTGGAATCTATCTATCTATCTATCTATCTATCTATCTATCTATCTATCTATCTATCTATCTATCTATCTATCTATCTATCTATCTATCTATCTATCTATCTATCTATCTATCTATCTATCTATCTATCTATCTATCTATCTATCTATCTATCTATCTGCTTGTTATTTCTTCCTCTTTTCTTGCTCATGTGAAAGAACAGCTTAGTGGCCGAGGGGTAGGGCTTCGAGGCTCAAGGACAAGGGTTCGATTCTCGGCTTCGGTGGTCGCATAGTTGCCGTGCTATCTACTGAACTACTATTAAACATCTAGTGATAGTAAGCACGCAGGACACGGCTCACCGTCCTCTGCGGCCGACCAAATTTCATGCTGCGAAATCCAACTTGCCGAGAGCAATCAATTTCCGTCGCTCGTCTAAAAAGCGTCGTCCTGGCCTGTAGACGTATACACTACGGTTTGCCGCCTCTTCAGTGCTTGAAAGGGCAGCTCCGTTAACTTTAGTGCTTAATGATGCCTTCGGAGGCCTGTAGCATTTCAAAACATTATTGTTAAGTTTTACAAGCCAGAATCACGATATTATCGCAAACCACGATATGGTGGGGGACTGAGGTTTAATTTTGACCACCTTGGGGGTTTCTTTGCGGCTCTTTACCGTGCACCTAAATCTCAGTGTATAGTCATTCTCGCATAACAGTGGCAGGAAATCGAGGTTGTGGCCTCCTGCTTAGAACCGTTTCCGTTGAGCCATCATGTAGCTTAAACTTCCCAAACAGGAATCTGAAGTCGGCAAGTGAAAGCGACGAAGGTGAACCCCCCGCCCCCACCCTCTCTCTGTACCCGCACTAGTGAGTATTCATGTGACATCCTGTAGAACCGTTCGCAGTTCCCGCTATTCTGCTATAAACGTAAGCGCTGCGAAAATGCAGATTTTCCGAACCCAGGCTGTATAACAGTATTGTGGACCCGGTGACGTCTGTGCATCCCCGTGTAATGACAGCGAAACTGCAAGCAAAGTATGTGTGTGTTCGCGCAAATAATTAGAGGGCTTCGTTCACAGCCGGTGGCACAAGCACAAGCCGGTGGCACAAGTGCGCGCCCATGAGTTGCGCATTGACAGATTTATTCATACCAGCAATGATAACATAATCTGTAAGCTAAGGTGACAGCATAAGATAAAGCCGAAAAAATGAAGGACGTCACTGTTTCAACGTTGCCTCACCAGAATGTATCCGAGAGGGAGCGCTACGCTAACTTTCATGTCGAGGGTCAGGTGATTTGTTCGTTTTTCTGGTTTTTCTTCAGAAAGTCAGTGAGCAGCATTCGCAAACAGACGCACAGTTATGCCCAACGACGGGTACAGGGCTCTTACCGAAGATGCGCCCACGAAATCGAGCGCTGTCTCTGCTCCATCTGTGGCGGGAGCCCACTGCTCACGGCTGCGTGAAATTGCCGTCCAGATACCGCGCCGCCGCGCGTTCCGAAGACTGAGCTCTCGCAATAACGACAGGAAGGCTCCGACAGTCAACGACGAAAACTGCCACTCGTCGTCGTCCTCTCCTTCACCGCCTCCCAAGCGTGATGGTGCCGCCGGCCGGGAGCTCTATTTTGACATCGAGTCTTCGCCGTCGTGCACTCCCGAAGGTTGCCTAGTGTTTGTCGATTCGAGCCCAGAACGCGAAGAAAGGCGCCAAAAGACTGTTATTGTTCCACCCGAGGACGTGCTGCTGCCGTGTCCTCTCAGCCCCGATGTGACGAGCCCCTTTGAGAGCGGCCCGAAATGTTCTGGCAGCCCTCCCAGTTCACCTGCCGGCTGTCTCAACATTACGGCTAGTAGCGGACCCATATGCCGCATTTGCCACGAGGGAGACCAGACGGAATCTCTGATGTCGCTGTGCAAGTGCTCGGGGACCATGGGCCTGCTGCACGTCTCGTGCCTGGAGCATTGGCTGAACGCCCGGAACATGGACTACTGCGAGCTTTGCCACCACCGTTTTCCCACCGCGGCCCAAGCCAACTGCGTGCGTCGGTTCTTCCACTGGGCTCTGCACGGCGACTCGCAACGTGCGGTGCTGGGAGACCTGTTCTGCTTCGCGCTCCTGTCGCCGGTGGCCGCACTCAGCTGCTTCTTGTGCGCCCACAACGCCTCTAAGCAAGCGCTGGAAGGCCGCGTCATGGAGGCGGCCAGCCTGGTCACTCTAGCGGGCCTTTTGATCACTGCCTACGTGGCCTGGTCGTTTCTCACGGTGCGCTTCCACTACCGAGCTTTCGCTGTGTGGCAGGCGCGGAATCCGATGCGGAGGATTCTGGCGCCGCCCTTCGGCGGTGGAGCAGGCGGACTGGCCAGGAGGCCGGAAGGACAACCAGCGAGCCTAAGGGAGATGGCGGACGTCGTGGCTGGAAGCGTGAACGAGACACAGCGCACGACGCAGCTTCAGGGAGCAGGCGGCCTACGACTGCCTCTGGAACCTTCGACGAATGCTTCGCCGGAGGACCCGCCTTCCGCACCGCCGCAGTCTGTATACGCGCTCGGGCCATTCGCGGGTTTCTCGTACTGGTAGCGATTTGGCTGGCAGTTTCGTTGAACCGTGTTTATATGTTTTAGTGTTTGAGGCTCGTGGCGCATCAATATATCTATGTAATTTAAACATTTTTGGCGGAATTTCAGAGCTGTCACTTAGCCTGTTTTATCTTGTTTTTACTCGACGTGTTTATTCAAATAAAAGATTTACTGCGTTTTAAAACAGACTCACTATGGCTTCGTTTTTCCAAATCCTTTTCCGTGTCTGTGACCGTTACTTTTACATCAATACTTTGCGATAAAATCGTTCGCATATTCTTTTCTGGGTGCCGTCCTTCGTTGATGCCGCTGCGGGAACTGCCGCGGGAGTTTTCTGAGGTAGGCGTCGCTTCACGATTACCGGCGCTTAAAAGATTAAACTGCATCGCTGCGCTACGGAAGTTCTGCTTTTTTTTTTTTGATCGCGAACATACTTTCGTGATTTTTCCCTGGCAGAAGGGCATTATGCACGTTTTTTTCTCGTGCGCGCACTTCGAGAAGTTGTACAGCCGCCCAAATCTTTATCTATCCTGCGCGAGCGCCGACTTTCTTGTGCGTCAGCGCCGTACGACGGAGCCAAGTTCCAAACAGGGCGAGAGTAAGCGCATGCCCATGAAGCTCGCTCAGCTGGGCCCATCGTCTGCTTGGCCGTTCCTTCGTGAGAACGTCGCCCCGCATTAACTCACGGATGCGTCACACGCCCCCGCGCATGAGATGAGCTGACAAATGTGGATCATGCGCGGGGGCGTGTGACGTATCCGCGGATTTCATTTTCTCGGTTGCCTGCTGATCATCGGAACATATGATACGGGCAAGATGGGCTGTCTGTCCGTCTGAAGTGAGTTAATGCGGGGCGACGTTCTCACGAAGGAACGGCCAAGCAGACGATGGGCCCAGCTGAGCGCGCTTCATGGGCATGCGCTCACTCTCGCCCTGTTTGCAACTTGGCTCCGTCGTACGGCGCTGACGCACAAAAAAGTCGGCGCTCGCGCAGGATAGCTAAAGATTTGGGCGGCTGTACGTTTTCAGCGGGGATTATGAGGAGCGGATTAGTACGAATTTTTAAAAGTAGCGGTCATCTGCCTCTTCATCCCCACTGTCGCCAATTCCAAAAGATCGCCTTGAAACAAAAACACGATAGGAAGGTAACTCGTGAAACGGCCAGGTAACTAAGGCGGATACGTTGAGTGATTGAATCATTAGGCCTTGGCCAAGCACACCCATTGTTTAATCGGATCTGACTCATTTCAGCTACTTTCCAGGACAGGACTCATTTTTTAAATATTAGGCTAATTTTCTGATTGGGCGATACAATCGCCTATTAACCAATTAGATGAGAAGTAATTTCACAGTGAAAGAAACATGGACGAGTTTCACTTATTTTCCCACGAAATTTAGCCGGATTTCGATTTCTGGAGTTGGCTCATTCCTTAACTGTTCCTTTGGTTTGCACGTCTTCACACGGCGCAATTGTAGTACGATGTCGGTCACGTGTGCATTCAAAGCGGCTATCTCTATTTATCGAACTTTGTTTAGCCACCTAATTTTCTGTGAAATGGGAAGTGAGTTCACTTCCCTCCTATTGGTGGCACCACGGTCGTAAATTATCTCTAGCTTTTTCCGAATCAGAACCTCGTTTAGAGAAAACCGATTGGATTGTCCGAGCTTCGGCAATTCGTGATGCGGCGGTTTATCGGTATACTTGGAGCTATCGGAGAAGCGTGATGCAGATGTTTTTGCGGTCCGGTTATCAGAAGCGTGTGGTCAAGCCGTGTCTGATGGTGTTCACTTGTCCATCCAATAGCAGCTGGGGTGATTTCATGCGCGCCTTAACGGTCCGTTTTAAACTATAAACATTAGGACCTCCTAACCGTTACGCAGGATCCCTCCGGTGGTTGGCACAGGGAAAATAACCGGCGCAAGCAGACGGAGGTATGGGTTGGTGAAAAAATCACAGCATATCCACGGAGTGAATGATGATGAGTGGGCGAAGCTGCGGAGGTTCATCGGTAAACCGTGAATCTTCCGTGAATTCTGCCCAGTACATCATCACCGACGTGAGATCGGGCGCGTTTATACTAAAGGTTCGATGAGTTATGACGACTTGCAGCTCACTTTAATTTTACATATACGCTGTGAATTTTCATTGTTCAGAAAACCATTGCTTTAGAAAACATCTGGCGTCTTTCGTTAAGCAGCTGGCGTCTTTTTGTTTTGCTTTAGAAACATCTGGCGTTCTTCCGTTTTGCTTTTACAAAACATCTGGCGTCTTTCGTTGGTTTATTTCATCAATTAACGGCGTTTTGAACAAAATTTTTATTGTTTAATCACACACAGGAGAAATCTCACCAGGCACTACCTTGGAGGTAAAGAATAGCTGCTAATGGGAATGAGGGACAGAAGTAGTCGGCTTTTAGCTACCGCTGCGAATTTTTTACTGTTCAACAACGCACAGGAAAAATCTCCCACCGGCACGACCTTGGAGGTCAAAGCGTAAGACTGGTTACGCACTACGACTACGACTACGAGGGACGAACGGGTGCCGCCTTAAGGCGCTTCGCCCCTAAAAATTCCAGATGGTGTGCGCAAGTTTTCCGATTACAAATCAACAAACTTGCGACGGGCCGTGTAAACACGTGAGCAGTGAGCACTGTAAAGAACATTACTTACATTGAGGTCCTAATGTGATGATCACTAAAAATTTAACTCGTACACTTATTTAACAAAACAAAAAAAATAATTCGGCAGGTCCCACGCCTAGTGGGGATCGGCTTCATGCGAAGCAATCTGCGAGTAGTTGCCTATACTGCAGAATTGTGGCGAATTGGGCCTGTTGGTTGATCATCTTAAACACTTCGCAGCGCAGGAAAAACAGACACAAAGACGACGACACCAGACAACATACGAGCGCTATAAGTAGCGCTCGTATGTTGTCTGGTGTCGTCTTCTTTGTGTCTGTTTTTCCTGCGCTGCGAAGTGTTTGAGATGCCTATACTGCATTTTTTGGCTTTGAGCCAAGCGTTGCGAGGTGGATAGACGTGTTTTTGCAAGCGTAGTAGTTGTGTGCATATCATGGCCTTACCATTCACGTCGACTACACTGGCGTTTAAAGAGTAACTTTTGGCCGGACGTCACGCCAGCACTCATATTAGAGCACTCACAGATGTGAGTATTATCGAAACTAAGTGCACTTTACGGTGCGACGATGTGCATATCATACGTAACTTTCGTTAGCGTATTCCTCGGGCGTCGGGCAACGCTTTAATATGGCTTGCTGAATCATAGGAATACAAGCGTAATGTATATTAGACTTCTTTGAAAGCGGAGCTAACACTGGAACCACAATCGACGTTAACCCAGCATGACGTCTGTATGATAGGAGTACATATGTGAAGTTTATTGTTTTGTTATGCAAATAGATAGCCAGCGCTGCAACCACTATTGACGCGGCACCGACATTACACCTGCATAGGGTCTTTTTCCAAAGCAGTTTCAAGTTGTGGCGCGGCTCTGTGGTAGAATACCTGACTGCCACGCAGAATGCTTGGGTTCCAATCCTGCTGGGATCCTGATCTTTATTATTTCCAGTCGTCGGGTCAATGCTGCCGATGTCGGTTTTTCTTTACGCTCTCGCATTTATATTACCAATGTCTGTTCACGCCGTTCCTGGGAAGATATATACTGTCAATCACCTGTGGCGCATACCCGCTTACCGTGGGCCGTGGTATAGGGGTATGTGCCACACGTGTCTAGAGGAAAGGGTTTGATGACGTACGCGACAAGATTGGCACGTTATTCATGTCATTACCAGACAGTCATATTCGACAAACCTTCTTACCCTCCCATGCTAATTTTGGTCTACATCAAGATAAGGAGGCGATCATGAGAGCACACAGACGTAGGCGGCTAGATAGGTACGTAGATAGAAACGCTCAAAGTGCATTTGGTTCGCTAAGATATGCTTCGCATAAAAAAAATAACAGCGCATCTAAGTGCTTCTTATGAATTGTGAATGCGAAATCACTAATGTCCAATTGAACGGCCGCGCCAGCAAGCAGCAGCAGCCTGTGGTTCGAAAGCCGCATGCCATCGATATCCTGCGCGGCGAGACACAGGAAGTAGCAGCGGCCATCAAGGCCGGCGGGCGTGCGCAGGAGCTTGAAGCCCAGTGGGTGTCAGATAGAAGGAGGCACGGACCGCGCACACCAGCTCCCAGATATCAGGCCTGTGCGCTCTGTTTTATCGCATCATACTACTTGTGCAGAAATTTCCACCGCAAAGCCCGCTGTGACGCACGCTGTGACTTCAATATTTCAGTTCAAGTAGCCCGATGCCATAAAGCAGCGCGCACAAACCTGCTGTGTCATCATCACCATCAGCCTGGTTACGCGTACTGCAGGGCAAAGGCCTCTCCCATGTTTATACAACTAACAGCAAACTTCTTTGTCTCATATCACCACTTAACTTTTTTCCTCGCCCTGGCACGCTTGCCTTCTCTTGGGTCCAGTCTGTTACTCCTAATGGCCAGCGGTTACCTTGTGTTGTCGCAAATGTCTTAAATTCTCTGCCACATTTTAAATTCCCTTCTTTCGTTCAATATAAAGGTAGGTAGTTAGACGTCCCAGAGCCCGGCGCGGCGATGCTCGCAGTGGCTCAGCTTTCTTTTTTTTCCTTTTAGGCCTGTACATCAAACTGACAAGTATACATGGAATCTGATCAACAGAACTAAGACAACGTGCCCAGTAGCAATATCGAGATTTATATGCTGTTGTTTAAGGTTGCATGCATGTGAGAAGAGAGGCTACATAAGATCCGGCTATCCCAATGCATAGCTAAGCATTTTCCGTGCCCATTTTTCCATAAATACATACGCACACTGTACGAACAAACAACATACTTTTTGGAAGTACAGTCCGAGAGTAAAATGCTATAGTTGAGAAAGCCAACGCTTTTGCGGTGATTAGCCTTTGTGTGGCTGTCTTATTTTAAAAAAAGGCAAACATGTGTTATTGTGTACAAAGATACAATTTCGTTAGTAATTAAATGACGTCGAGTAAAGTAAATACCCGGCCATGGATACAGAAGATTTACACTGATTATTGCAATCACGTCTCTAAAGCTGTCACGATAAACGTCTCGAGCGTTCCGTTAATGATTTTATCAAGATGGGACACATATGGGACACATACAGATGGGACACATACAGGACGGACACTTTGAGGATACAGAAAGTCAGCGGCCCAATCGCGACATCTGGGAGACATACAGGTTGTGTCTTCATACAGCTCCGGGAACCATACAGTACACTTCCAGGACATACCCATTTTCATTAGGGATGAGCCCTTGAATGGCTTTGCATTATTACTATACGCACTTCTTACGAAAACAAAAACTATTTCTGGTCGTCTCATAATGCTGTTTGTCCACCATATGATGACAAACATTCTTGAACTTCGCAAAAGCGCGCGCTTAAGCTACGTGGTTTTTCCTTTTTATTTCAAACGCGTAAAGAGGTGATATCTAGGCAACAGATATTCCTGTTGTTCGTTCCTTCTAGACAGACTACTGTGTACAGTAAGGGGTTGCATAAAAATCTGGCCTGTGTTTCTGAGGCAGAGCAGCACAAAATGTGCGCGTGTATTTTCTGGATTTCGTGGACATTACCATCGCCAAGAGGATGGCTTTGTTGGCCATTCTCTTGACAAAGGTTCTGCACACCATCTCCACCGACCCTGCGAGTCCAGCAATTGCACATTGCCACGCGCGCTTCTTTTTGTCATTTTTATGTAACTAGTCCGTTGCACGCGTAGCCGCCGCCTTGCGCAAACCGCGCCCTAATGTCTGGCAACCTTCCAGATTATTTTAGAATCTTCTTGTAAGCTTGAACGCGCAGACGGGAACAGTTGAGATTATTCTCGAACGCGGCCACCAGCGATAAGGCTCGAATGTTCGATGCTGCATGTATAAATGCCGACGCGCCTTACCGCAGGGCAGATTATCGACGGCCGACGCTCTGTTCGCAGTTATCAGTATACAGCGTGCCTTGCTTGCAGTTTGACTTTCCGTTTCCCGGCCACAAGTTCGGCCAAATAAAGAGTTACGCATTTCCGAGTTCTGCTGAAGTCTTCTTCACCATCACGACCGCGTGACATCTGGTGGAGGTGCTGGTTCGTCCATGTTCCGGACGCCCACACAGAGTCGCGATTCAAGTCCGAGTAGTCAAGAGGAAGAACCTAAAGACATTCTGGAGCGTCGAACCAGCCGCGTTCCAGAGTACGGACCCCTTCCAGGCGACGCCAGGCAACCCAACGCTATGCCCTCGACTGCAACGATCACCGCCCCAGTAGCCCCTACATCGATCCTGCTACATCAGCCCCGGAAGCCACCAACCTTCCACGGGTCATCGCTAGAAGGTACGGAGAGCTGGCTGGAAAGGTACGACCGGGTCGCCATTTTCAACAATTGGACAAGTGAAGACAATTACGGCACGTTTATTTCGCCCTAGAAGAAGCCGCGCGGACATGGTTCAAGAACAGAGAAGCCACGTTCACGGCCTGGGACCTTTTTTGCACCACATTTCTCGACACCTTCGGCAGCGTCGTCCGCAAAGAAAGAGCGTAAACCCAGTTGGAGACCCGTGTACAGCTCCTGAACGAAAGCAACGGGATGTACACCGAAGAAATGACCCGACTGTTCCAGCACGCCGACCCCGCTATTTCCGAAGAAAAAAAAAAGCTTCGTTTCCTGGTGCGGGGAGTGAAGCAAGAGCTTTTTGCCGGACTTGTACGCAACCCGCCAAAGACAGTCACGGAGTTCATTTCGGAGGTCACAACAACTGAAAAGGCCCTAGAAATACTTACGAGGCAATACAACCGCCGCATTACCGACGACGAACTACGGGGAAGCCCATGCGCTGGGCACCGACTACCTGCTTGAGACTATCAGGGCGGTCATGCGTGAAGAGCTGCGAAAGATGTTTCCTGCATCACACCCCCAGGTACATTCCATAGCCGACGTCGTGCGCGAGAAACTTCAGCATTCCCTGGGAGTTGCTGTACCGCCTGAGCCAGAAGCCATGAGCTATGCTGCCGTTGCACGCCATGCTGTCACCACTCCGCGCAATCACCAAAGCCCCGCGCCGTCTCAGTTCCGTCGCCAGACACCACCGCCACCTCCTACGCCATCCCGCCTGCCTGCAGGCCAACGCTAGGCCCCCGAAAGACCGACGTTTGGCGTGCCCCTGACAACCGACTGCTCTGCTATCACTGCGGGGAAACCGGCCACACCTACACTCTAATCACGGTAACGTTTACGACAGCATAAAAAGACATGTAACTTATAATTTATAAGTTACGTGGCTGTTACAGCAATTTTATCTTTGTGTTTTCTTCATTTCCCTCTCTCATAAAGGTTACATCGACAGCAGCGTGCCAAGTTAAAAGCTAAAGCACCGCGATGAGCATTGTAACCTTTAGATTGTAACTTATAAAAGAGCAATGACTCATCCGTCAGGGGACCTACACTATGGAGTGGAAGTGTATTGATCAATGTGTCACATCGCGATCTGTCTTGTTCAAGGCTGGCTTTATCAATTGAACAGCGGATGATGTACGCACAGAACGGGTCTTGACAGCAGAAAAGCAAATCACAGAAGCAGCGATTTTACTGAGGCAAGCGATGGTGGGGTATGAACTGAAACGAGTTCAATAAGGTGAGCCCGCTTCCAAAACCCGTAATTTATGAAGTGACATAATCTGCACAGACATCGGCAGAAGCACAAGAACGAAAAACTATCATATGTTGGTCAAATATTTGTGCTAAACAACTTATTAAGTAGCTCTTATATCTATTTTGCTTTTAAGCCGCAGAAGTAATTAATTTGCCTCCGGGAAGCTTCGCATATGGCGACAAGATAAAGTACTGTGAGCACACGACAACCGACCAAATTAAACTGACGATGCGATCGAAGAACCATCCCGTGGCGCGAGAAAAATATTTTTCCGAGACTCGCAATACAATTTATTTTAATTTCGCTGTCGTGTTGTCTAGTTTGTTTGTTTGTTTTTTTCGCGTTATAATTAACGGATCGTAAAGTGCAGCAAACGTCACGGGACAACATAGCACCAAACACGGTTAACCGTCATCAATTCGCCAACACGGGAGAAAAAGATGCCGCTGAGTTCACAAAACAGCGTGGGACGGCCGCTCCAGTAGAGAGGCCGCGTAGAGAGATGTATGAGCTCGCGGTGAGTAACAAATGTGGCGTCCTCGAGGCGCCGCTTCAACTTTATCGAACCAGGGACGGCGTCATCTCTCCTAGGCTTTGCACAGCTTGGTGTGTATGATGCCGGGAAGAGCATTCGAATGCGAGGCGGTTGGTGCGGTTGTTGAAGTCGCGTTTGTGCAGTGCTGCTATTCGTTTCATCGATTTAACCAGGTTTTACGCTCCGCGCTTTGTTAACGTGCCTGGTCTAATCGTGTTGTGTACGTGAGTGGCGTGTAACTGGTGATACAGCAAGCAATGACAGTCATTAACGTGCGCGATCCGCCGCAAATCAGCCACGATGCATTGCAACGGGCACGTTCAGTGGGCTGCGCGGCCGTTGCGACGAGCTGCATTGCTGATTCTTCGCTTGCCTGAGACTCGCAATTGTCGAGCGGGTTGCATCCGTTGTTACGTTGCCCGAAGACCGCAGTAAATGTGATTTGCAGGTAAGCAATATTCTCTCTTCAGTACGTTATTTGCTTGTGTATATGTACTTATGTCGCGTGTTTGCCTGAAGTCATGCTCATGCTTACGCTACTGTACGAGATGGGTCGTGTCATACTTTTAAATGCGAAGCATTTCTTAGCGAACCTCTGGCACTTTGAGCGTTTCTATCTACGTATCTATCTATCTATCTATCTATCTATCTAGCCGCCTACGTCTGGGTGCTCTCATGATCGCCTCCTTAACTTGGTGTAGACCAACATTTGCATGGGAGGGTAAGAGGATTTGACGAATATGATTGCCGGGTCATGACATGAATAACGTTAAAATCCTGTCGTGTACGTCGTCAAACCCTTTCAACTAGACACATGTGGCACATACCCGTTTACCACGGGCCGCGGTGTACGGGTATGCGCCACAGGTGATTGACAGTTTATATCTACCCAGGAACTGGGAGAACAGACATTGGTAACTTAAATGCTAGAGCGTTAAGGAAACCTAACATCGGCAGCGTTGACTCAACGAATGGAAAGAATAAAAATTAGGATCCCAGCAGGAATCGAACCCAAGCATTCTGCGTGGCAATCAGGTATTCTACCACTGAGCCACGCCAGGTCTACAAACTGGTTTGGAAAAACAGCCTACGTAGGCGTACCATCGGTGCAACGTCACCTGTAGTTGCGGTGCTGGCTATCTAATTTTACAAGACAGCAATAAACACTACATGATACTCCTACGATGTGTACTCCTACGATACAGGCGTCATATCAGATCAACGTCTGTAGTTCCAGTGTTGGCTCCTCTTTTATAGCAGTCTAATAAACATTACATTTGTATTCCTATGATTCAGGAAGCTGTATTGAAGCATTGCTCGACCCCGGAGGAATACATTCACAAAAGGTACATATGATATCCACATCACCGCACCGTAATGTCCACTTCGTCCACCAGAACGACGCAGTGTTCTCTTCATTTCTTACAAGACTGGGCGATGGCCTCATGCTGACCGAGGATGATGCCAGATTAATTGACAGCCGCTTTGTATACTAGGATACGTAGGCTACATACGCCCAGGTACTCTACGAATACGACAAACACCATCCACTGAAGTTGGTCTACGTAGCACTATCCAGGCCTACCAGCCTCGACGACCTATACCTCACAAACGCGAAGGGTGGCTTCAGGTTCCGACATGTCGCCGGCTCTGTCGACAGATAATTTGTCGACGAAATGACCGAGGCATCCACGAATTTCAACAGCTCTACTCTACCACATACTTCACTACACATGGACCCCTCGTCACCACGATCACGACCGGATCCTATAACAAGTCATGACCACGCTGCTGGTGCTCACTGATCATGGTGATGATGACCTTGTTCAAGAACTGTCAAGAACTTCTTGCACACATGCACGCGGGTTCGTGAAACGTGCGTGCGTTCTCAGGACACGTATAAGCACTACATATCAACTTACCGCTTCTGGTTTTGGTAATACCCACGTTGCCATTGGCAGCGTTACCCAACCGTAAATAACTGGTTATATAACACATATGCGGTTCTTCAACATATATATGTGTGCGTATAAAATATATACAAATCTTTAGCGTCATTTTGTAACGTGTCGCTCAGTAAAAAAAGTTACGCCACAGTCACCTACCCGCCACATGCTTCGCATAACGTCGACTCCCACGGTATGTGGGCTCTGCCGAATTTTTTATGTTTTAAATAAATCGTGTCATACTTTTATGTAATGCATTGTTATTGGCAGTATTTGCTCTGCGTTTGACATTACAAGATGAGTGTTTGGGCGTATATTATCAAACATCCGACTAAGATCATTCGTTATCATACACGTTTATGTGAGAAGAGATGAAGGACAGAAGTTTAACCCTTCTTGCTGTCGCCGTCTTGATACCTTCAACACGCTCGATGAAGGCTGCAATCACGGTGTGAAATACTGTAGGCGGCATAAACAAAGTGCCCCAGATCAGCTTTGCCCAGACGAGCTTGCGTGCGCAGTAACTCGCTCCTGTCAATGGCAGTCTGGGCTGTTTGTCATGTCCTTGTCACCGGTACATGATATTTCGTGGCGTCTATACGCAACGTGTCGGCTAATTCAACTTTTCGCCATGCTTCAAACTCTGCTGCGGTAGTTTTAGGTGGACGAGTGAGGGTTTAAGGCGGTAATGCGGGCTAGTTGGTTGCGATCACTGGTGTTCATTTCGGTAGCGCAAAGAAAATTAGACACATTAAAAGAAAAAAAAACCCTCGTAGAGTGATGTAGCGCGTCGCGCCTGTGCAACGGGTTTTTGTGTGTTTCCTTGCAGTAAAGTCAGTTGATGTCTAGCGCCCGTCCTGTCTACGTGTCCTCTCTTGTCTTTGTTTTGCGCTACTGAAATGAATAAAGCTTTAAGTACCCGAAAGACAATGAAATGGCGTTAAGAGTGCGTTTTAAGTGTAGTTTTAAGTGTCTTAAAGGAAATCACAGCATCCTTCCGTGTGTAGCTGAATGTAGCGAACCCGAGGCACTGCGCCGACCGAAGTAAACATTTAATACACACACACAAAAGGACGTTTATGACGTGAAAAAATAAATGGTTAAATCCGGTGCTTTGGCTGAGCACGTTTCAGGGGACACGCAGTCGACTGGGGGAAGGCACGTGCTCGCGCTAGAGAAAAATGACTGTCACGACGTCTTTATCTCGAGTCGCTCTTGATACCGGCCACTCCGTGTGCGTGCGTACGTGTGTTTGTGCGCTCGTGCGTGTGTGTGTGTGCTCGTGCGCGTGTGTGTGTGTGCTCGCGCGTGCGTGTGTGCGTGTGCGCGCGTGTGTTCGCTCGCGTGTGTGTTCGTGCGCGCGTGTGTGTGTGCTCGCGTGTGTGTATGTGCTCGCGCGTGCGTGCGTGTTTGTGTGCTCGCGCGAGCGCGCGTGCGTCTGCGCGTGTGTGTTTGCTCGCGTGTGTGCTCGTGCGCGCGTGTGTGTGTGCTCGCGCGTGCGTGTGTGTGTGCGCGCGCGCGTGTGTGCTCGTGCGCGTGTGTTTGCTCGCGTGTGTGCTCGTGCGCGCGTGTGTGTGTGCTCGCGCGTGCGTGTATGTGTGTGTGTTTGCTCGCGCATTCGTGCGTGTGTGTGTGTGTGCTCGTGCGCGTGTGTGTGCTCGTGCGCGTGTGTTTGCTCGCGCGCGTGCGTGTGTGTGTGTGCGTGCGCGCTCGCGCGTGCGTGTGTGTGTGTGTGTGCGCGCGCGTGCGCGCGTGTTTGCTCGTGCGCGCGTGTGTGTGTGTGCGCTCGCGCGTGCGTGTGTGTGTGTGTGCGCTCGCGCGTGCGTGTGTGTGTGCGCTCGCGCGTGCGTGTGTGTGCGCTTGTGTGTATGTGTGTGTGTGTGCGCGTGCGTGTGTGTGTGTATGTGTGCGTGTGCTTTTTGCTTTAGTCGGCTCAGTGCCTCGGGTTTTCAACGTCACCACGTATCAACCCAACCAGACGGGCTTCCGTCAGACTTCAAACTTCTGCGTGTTGACCTAACTTGAAACCTTACCACAAATATATGCTGAAGTCATCTTCATTCCATAGTTGCACTCATACAGATCACAATGTACGGCATTCAAAATTCAGATAATTCATGCTCATGCTTCGCTGCTGTAAGAGTTGGGTCGAGTCAGAAAAATAAGTTGTCATGCTTTTACGCATTGTTGCCGGCAGTATTTGCTCTGCGTCGCTCGATTACGTCTAAATGCGTCGCTATCGAAACGGGGCAGCTGAGAATATGTTACGCGATAAGCGATACGCTGTGGCTTAACGATTTTCAGATAGCACGAATGCCAGCAATCGTGCAACGTAGGAGTTCAAAGGGAGACATGGTCAGTGTGGTTGGTATGTCTTTCGATGTCCTTAGTTCCTTGGCGATAAAAATTTGTTCTCCGGCACTGAGATAACTTTTTTTTTGTGTTCTCGTTCTGTTCTAGGGTGCTAGCAACATGTCATTGTGGTTAGAAAAAACGAATCAGTATACACGTGATTTAACTGTCAAAGCCGGAATGTTTAAAGGTACGTAGGCAACACAAATGATTTTTTCCCGCCATAATAAATGTGTTGCGTTGGAACTGTTTACCGCATACATCCCGCCCAAGGCATGCTGGGATGATCTATCAGGCAGCTTGGAAGCTTCCAGACGCCAATATGCCTTACGTTCGGTGCAGCCGAGGTTATGAACTGTCAAGTGGAGTGTGCCCCTTGAGGAAAACAATTAGGTACGAGCATATTCAAGCTCTACGTGAAATGCCGAGTATGGTCACTGAAAATTGTAAATTGTAATATTTCTATTTTTAATCACCTGCTGTCGTGTTTCTGCTACTAAACTGTCACTTACATTATTGTATTGCTGACTTTTGTGCTAAACAGATGTCAATTGCATTTGGTATTAACGTGCGATTTAAATAAGAGTTTTGTTTTCCGATAAACGTATTGCACAGCATAGTAGATTTGAGGAACGCTTATGTAGTGGTCAAGTAACACCCTTTTTTTTTGGGGGGGGGGGGGTGGAGTATGTGTCTCACATTACATGTTATCGGCAGTTGTGTGCAAAGTGGCAGTAACCGTTGGAATAGTGTAAAATAACGGTCCTCTCCTTTTAGGATCGACTGTCCAGCGTGGAGATTGCGGAATCAGCAGCTGACATATTGACTGATGAAGCATGATGGTGCGTGCAGCAAGAGAGGGTTTGACTGCAGATCCTGACCACCTGCTCCTGTAAATTTGTACCAACCACAGGCGAAAACAAGGGGAAACGCTTTGAATACCTGCGGTCTTCTATCAGCTAGACAAGTCCCTGAAGCTATAAAATCAATAAACTGATGTATTCTGCTTTGGAGGTATAAAGCAATGAAATATGAATTCTTTTCGAATGATGCATGTTTTCTTTTCTTCAGAAAATTTCTTGGAGCACGCACAACCCGAGCAACAAAAGTAAAGGACTGACAATCACCCTCTTTTGGCTGCCCTCTGGGTTTCATCTGTCCTGCTTATGTGCAAAGTACCAGCAGTTACGGTATGCCGCACACATTAGTGTACTTAAGGAGAAGCACGACGCTGATCACGTATTATTTGCAGGGGGCTCCACTCAGTATGACCGCTCTATCCGTGGCCCAGCGACCCAGGTGTCGCCTAACAAAGGGTATGTGCCTCTTTTTCTTTCGATCTTCTTTCTGCGACACATTTCGGACCACTCGCTACGCACATGATCGGCCCAGCCAAGTGTCGTCTAGCAGGAGAAGCGTGGCTCTTCCTTTAGGGCTTCTTTCTGTGCACGCCTAATCTTTTATACTTCTTTCTGCGGCTTTATTATGCAGCGTACAAATATGTACACAGAGTAATGAGAACTTTCACGGCGGTGTCATATGGCCTGCCCTGTCCTGAATACACACGCTGGAGCTTTGGAATAATTCTGGTACATGTCTGCTTAGAGCACAACAGTTGCGGTGTCCGTGGCAAGAGATGTACGCTTCCCTCATCGCAAGGAATAGCACAAAACAATTTCCTTTGGAGTTGGCTTAGAGCTTGCATGCATCATAACGTCACACCTTCACCCACAAGCATCGCGTTGTTCAAATGTGGTCTGCCACTAAAACGATAATTAAGAAGGGGCAGGTGATTGACAGATATTCCTAATCATGAGTTGTGCATGTGTATCAGACAAGTATCCTCTCTTGATCCAATTAAGTAGATGTTTAAGCATTACAATTTCTATCTCTCGAGAAAACCGCGTTGCGGCTCTTTGTATGCGCTCTTGGTATTATTGTATTTTTGCGTATGCATACATTTACTTTTACTGCGTCTTTATATAATTCAGCATTCGTATATAATATGCACATACGTACCAGCCAGCTACTTATTAAGCGATGATTTCAGGCAGTTCTTTGGGTTTTGCGAGAAGTACGTAAAACTGACTAAACGTGGCGTATGGCGAACGGTTTGTATATCAATTTTGAATATGCTCTACGCCGTGAGGAGCAGTGTTAATTCTCCGCACACTTCTTTACGGCCTTCAGCAGCTTCCCTGCTTCGTCAACCTCACATTTTGTCAGTATCCACGTTTCCATTGCTGATCCACATTTGAAGGTGAACAAAATCGCAAATAGTCCTGTAACAAATAGACGGCTGGTATTTATTATCGGATAACACATAGTTTGATAAGCACGAATAACACAGTCAATGAAAGTGCACGAGCAGCAGAAAAATAATTGAAGTGTTATAATCACGACAGCCTATGCTTAAACTGCATAGAAGTTGGACCAAGAGAGGATGGCCTGACACGTATATCATGATACTGTTATAAAATCTCTGGTCTTCACTGATATTGACGGGTCGACCACATTTTAATAATAATCGCGGTTCATCATTACTGTAGTGCATGCTAACTCCAAGTCGCCTCGAATATGCGAATGTTTTGTTAGCTGCCTCTTTCTAATGAGCGAAGGCGACGCGTTTGGCCTCGGTCACCGCAATGTCACGTTCTATAAGCAGTCATGCACTTGAATGATTACACTGCGCCATCGCGTGTGTTCCGAGAAGCACCTTCCATGTGACACCTTCCGCAAAGGTTCGCGTTTCTTAGCGTACGTATATGGACGGTGTATTAAAACCGCACAAGGAAGCGCGGAAAAAAACACGAGGCAGCGCAGCACGAAGTGCGAAAGAGTGGAAGGCTGTGCTTCCGTTGCTGTGGCACAACTGGCTGATCCAAGCATGTGATGAGCGTAACCTCCTGGAATGCGTCGAAGAAAGAAGAGCGAAGGAAAGAAGAGGCGCAGAGCGGTGGCCGTATAAAATCTCCTGGAAGCCGTTTTGTGTAAACACTATACCGTGTACTGTACAACGTAACCTATATTTTTACGTGATGTAGCCGTATAAAATCTCCTGCAAGCCGTTTTGTGTAAACAGTATGCCGCGTACTGTACACGTAACCTCTATTTTACGTGATGTGGCCGCATAGAATCTCCTGCAAGCCGTTTTGTGTAAACAATATACCGTGTACTGTACAACGTAACCTCTATTTTTACGTGAGAATGCTCGATACTATGAATGGGTACTAAAGGTTACTAGATAACTTCTATTTTATAAGTACACAAATTTGTGAAAATGTGCACCTTTAGTAAACGTTACCGTGCTTAGAGTGTACCACCGCTGCCAGTAACCGCCAGATGGGCCTACGCGTCTTCGCCGTCAAGGCACCACGTCCACAGTGTGGTGAGCTGCCACACGACATCGCCGACTACTTGAGCATTACTGAATGGGAACCTCGACGTACTGTCGGCCGCAAAATTTTGCGGGATCTGCAGCGCGTGGCGGAGCGACGAAAACTGCATTGCTGCGTCACCTACCGTGACGCCGCCGGTGTTGAGGCTATCGGCCTCGGCGATTAGCGACGACGCGTTAGACAACGTGCCGTTGCTGGATCTAATCGCGGAGGCCGCGGCCGATAGCCTCAACACCGGCGGCGTCACGGTAGGTGACGCAGCAATGCAGTTTTTCGTCGCTCCGCCACGCGCTGCAGATCCCGCAAAATTTTGCGGCCGACAGTACGTCGCATTCGCCCTCGTCTGGACGCTACCGGTCCCCTCAGCGACGTCAGCAGTACAGCGGCCCTAACCGGGGCCGTTCCGCGAGCCCATATCGGAAAACTAAGGGCAGCAACCGATGGAGGTGCGGTTGCTGTACGACGAACTACCGAAGATCCTCCGCCGCCGGACGACGACGCCGTGACGAAACCTCAGAACACGACGCGAACAAGACAGACCCCTGACGACGAAATCTCGCGGACTGAAGAAGACCCGACGACGCAAAATGGAAGCAGCGGAACCACCGACGCAGCCGTGACCCCACGCCACGACCTAACTGCAACGCGAGACGACGAACTAGCGACCTCGACGTTCTTATCGACGGCCACAGCATCACAGCTCTCGTCGACACCGGAGCCGACTATTCTGTCTTCAGTGGACCGTTCGCCACCAAGCTGAAGAAAGTAAAGACCGCTTGGAGTGGACCCGAAACCCGTACCGCTGGAGGCCATCTAATAACGCCGTCTGGAGTCTGCACAGCAAGAGTAACAATCAATAATCGCACGTGTCCTGCGAGCTTTGTGATCTTGCCACACTCTGCAGGAATGTCATACTTGGCATGGACTTCTTAAATCATCACGGCGCCGTCATCGACTTAAGAACCAAGTCGATAACTCTATCGTCCGACAAAACGACACCGCCGGATACGAACCCATGTCAACGTGCCCTGAACTTGCTCG
The DNA here is from genome assembly GCF_013339695.2 of Rhipicephalus sanguineus. Taxonomy (NCBI): domain Eukaryota; kingdom Metazoa; phylum Arthropoda; class Arachnida; order Ixodida; family Ixodidae; genus Rhipicephalus; species Rhipicephalus sanguineus. The sequence continues at coordinate 52,146,515 of NC_051176.1, forward strand.
AGCATCAAGTCACCATTCCGCCTCGCTCCAGCGTCATAATTCCCGTCAGCACCGAAAAAGCTGAAGACATCGAAGGTGTGATCGAGAGCGATCAGCGTTTGCTGCTAGACCATGACATTTGCGTCGCAAGAGGCATTGCTCGGTTGCATGAAGGAAAAGGAAGCATGATGCTAACGAACTTCAGCCAAGAATACAGACACCTCAGCAGGGGCACGACGATCGCGTACATCGAACAAATCTTGTTCGTCAGCGATGCGTTTGCCTTTTCAGATTCTGACCAAGCTACAACGACGACCCCAATACCTTAGCCACCCTCCGACGTAAGCCGAAGTCTTTCCGCTGGCCAACAGCACCAGCTTCGATGCCTTCTGTAGGAATATAAGGACTGTTTCTCGTCGTCATCGCGGGTCTGACAAACGCCCCTTGCTAAGCACCGCATCGTAACAGAAGAAAATGTTCGACCACTCCGTCAAAGTCTCTACCGAGTTGCGACGCGGGAACGGGAGGCCGTTAAGAAACAGGTCGACGAAATGCTACGCTACGACATCATCCAGCCGTACAAGAGTCCGTGGGCATCTCCCGTGATGCTAGTGAAGAAGGATGGACTCTACGTTTTTGCGTCGATCATCGTCGCCTGAACAAAGTCACGAAGAAGGACGTGTATCCTCTTGCCCGGATAGACGATGCCCTGGATTGATTACACAACGCAAAGTACTTTTCGTCGATGGACCTCAAGAAGGGCTACTGGCAAATAGAAGTCGACGAGAAAGACCGAGAAAAGACTGCCTTCATAACACCAGACGGCCTGTTCGAGTTCAAGGTCATGCCCTTTGGTTTTTACTCAGCACCTGCGACTTTTCAACGGGTTATGGATACAATATTGGCCGGCTTGAAGTGGCAGACATGCCTCGTGCACTTGGACGACGTCGCTGTGTTTTCCTCAAACTTCGATGAACCCCTTCAGCGCCTTGGAGCTCTACTTCAAGCAATCAAGACTTCCGGACTTAACCTGAAGCCAGAAAAGTGCCGCGTCGCGTACGAGGAGCTCTTGCTCGTGGGCCACGTAATTAGCAAGTCTGGAGTTCGGCCCGACCCGCGGAAAACAGCTGCCATCGCTGCATTCCCACCGCCCAGCGACAGGAAGGCCGTACGCCGATTCCTCAGCTTGTGCGCCTATTACAGACGCTTCGTCAAGGAATTTTCACGGATCACTGAGCCACTAACTCACCTCGCGAAGACCGACGTGGAATTCAAGTGGGGAACGGCGCAAGTCGAGGCATTTGAAGAAGTGACACGACTTCTGCAGACGCCTCCGATACTCGCGCATTTCGACGAATACGCCGATACGGAAATCCACACCGACTCAAGCAGCGTAGGACTCGGCGCCGTCCTTGTGCAGAGGTCTGACGGACTGGAAAGGGTTATCGGTTATGCTAGCTGGTCGCTATCCTAGGCAGAATCCAAATATTCTACACGGAAAAGGAGTTTCTTGCCATCATCTGGGCTACGTCAAAGTTTTGCCCCTACCTCTACGGCAGACCCTTCAAAGTTGCGAGCGACCACCACGCCTTGTGTTGGCTAGCTACCTTGAAAGACCCTTCAGATCGCCTCGCACGGTGGAGTCTGAGGCTTCAAGAATTCGACATTACCGTCGTTTACAAGTCCGGAAGAAAACACTCCGACGCAGACTGCCTGTCTCGTGCCCCCGTCGACCCAGGACGACAAGGATGATGACTGCTTCTTGGGGATCATAAGCGCCGACGACTTCGCTGAACGACAGCGAGCCGACGTGGAACTCGGGGGCCTCGTGGAATACCTCGAGGACCGGACCGCCATTGTTCTGAAAGTATTCTGGCGAGGATTGGCGTCATTTTTCTTGAAAAACGACGTCCTCGTAAAGAAGATCTTCTCTCCGGCCCGGGCCAACTACCTTATTGTTGCACCTTCAGCACTGCGACCAGAAGTTCTGCAGGCCCTGCACGACGACCCGACGGCTTCCTGCACGCTCGCGAGGATACAAGAAAAGTACTACTGGCCACGCCTTACCGCCGACTTCGCTCGCTACGTGAGGACATGCCGGGACTGTCAACGACGCTAGACACCGCAGACAAGGCCAGCAGGACTTCTGTAGCCCATCGAACCACCCCCGCCGACCATACCAGCAAATACCTGTGGACTTACTGGGGCCGTTCCCGACGTCGACTGTCAAAAACAAGTGGATCGTCGTAGCTACCGACTACTTCACCTGCTAAGTAGAAACAAAGGCCCTGCCCAAAGGCAGTGCTGCCGAGGTAGCCAAGTTTTTCGTTGAGAACATCGTCCTGCGTCATGGTGCCTCAGAATCCTCATAATATCTGGGATTTAACGTCCCAAAGCCACGGTATGATTATGAGGGACGCCGTAGTGGAGGGCTCCGGAAATTTCGACCACCTGGAGTTCTATAACGTGCACCTAAATCTGAGTACACGGGCCTCAAACATTTTTGCCTCCATCGAAAATGTAGCCGCCGTGGCCGAGATTCGATACCGCAACCTTCGGGTCAGCAGTCGAGCACCGTAAGCACTACACCACCGTGGCGGGGCAGAGGTCCTCATCACCGACAGAGGTACGGCCTTTACAGCTGACCTTACTGAGGCGATCTTGAAATACAGCGAAACAAGCCATCGCCGGACCACAGCCTACCACCCACAGACAAATTACCTCACCGAGCGCCTAAATAAGACCATCGCCTACATGCTGGCCATGTACGTCGACGTCGAGCACAAGACGTGGGATCCCATCCTTCCGTACATGACCTTCGCATACAAACACGGCCGTGCAAGAAACGACGTAGATGACGCCATACAAATTAGTATACGGAAGGAACCCGGCAACGACGCTCGACGCCATGCTACCCAACGTCACCGACAAAGAAAACTTCGACGTGGCTGTCTACCTTTAGCGCGCCGAAGAAGCCCGACAACTCGCCCGCCTACGCATCAAAAATCAGCAGACGAGCGACACCCGCCGTTACAATCTTCGACGACGCTTCGTGGAACAGCCCGGCGAACGTGTTTGGGTCTGGACGCCGATACGCCGAATGGACTTAGTGAAAAACTTCCGCGATACTTCGGGCCATACAAGGTTCTTCGACGTCTCGGCGCTCGAGACTACGAGGTCATCCCGGACGGCATCACGAACTCTCAGCGGCGCCGCGCACGACCTGAGTCGTCCATGTCGTGCGCCTTAAGCTGTTTTTACGCGTTAGCGAACCTGTAGACTCAACGTTTTACCTTCTTCTTGTAATTTATTTGTGTATGCACTTGTTTTTTCCCCCTTCCATGTTCTGTTATGAGCATCGGTAAGATGCTTTTTCAGAGGGGGGCAATGCCACGCGCGCTTATTTTGGTCATTTTTATGTAACTAGTCCGTTGCACGCGTAGCCGCCGCCTTGCGCAAACCGCGCCCTAATTACTGGGAACCTTCCAGATTATCTTAGAATCCTCTTGTAAGCTTGAGCGCGCAACGGGAACAGTTTAGATTATTCTCGAGCTAACACGGCCACCAGCGATAAGGCTCGAATGTTCGATGATGCATGTATAAATGCCGACGCGCCTTACCGCAAGGCAGGTTATCGACGGCCGACGCTCTGTTCACCGCTGTCAGTATACAGCGTCCCTTGCTTGCAGTTTGACTTTCCGTTTCCCGGCCACAAGTTCGGCCAAATAAAGAGTTGCGCATTTCCAAGCTCTGCTGGAGTCTTTTTCACTGTCACCACCACGTGACTATATGACGCGAGAGCCAGCGCAGCGCGAGGTTAGCGCGCAAGAACACTCACATGAACGCCGCGAGAAGGAGCACGCGCGCTGCCGTTCATCACGGCGCGAGGAGTGAACGCGCTTACGAGCGACTCGGAAAGCGCACGTTTAGCGCGAACAGAGAACGCAAGAGAAAGCACATACGCTGCCAGACCGCGCAAGCGTCGCGTGCAGCAAGACAGAATGCATTCTTGTTAAAGGGGTCATGAAGCACCCCTTGGGCTTGTTGAAAAAACACATCCTGCGGAGAGCTAACACGGCAGTGAACTGCTCAGCCAAATATTGCTGTCGTGCGCGCCGCGTAAAGGCTACAAGCGGAACGCGAAGTTGCCGTTTTCTCAGGCGCCCTCTTTTCAAACAGAGGCGGTTCTCACTCTCGGCGGTGGGCGGGACGTCTGCCGATTGACCGTCGCGATCTGCATCGCCGCGTCGCAAAAGACATGGCATCCTCATTGGCCGATAGCCGACGTAAATCGACAGCGGCGTTCGGATCAGATGCGCTTCTTGCCACGGGGTGCCGCCACTTGCCGGCGCCGCACTCCTCAGTACACGGTAGCCGCGCTCGCGCACGCGAATCACAGCGGGAGAGCGATCGCGTTTCATGACGCGCGCTGACGTAACTTCTTTCCCCCGTGCCATCCCTCCCCGTGTAGCTTCCAGTGCGCTCGTCGGCACGAGAAAAGAGAGAAAGCGCTGAGAGCGTGCGCCCAAACCCCGTAACTCCGCTCATTCTTGACGGATTCGAGAAAATTTTTGCGGCAATCGATTCGGGAGGCAGTCTACTCCGATACTGAGGTCATTAGATCATTTCTTGGAAAAGTGATTCATGAACCCTTTAAAGGTTTTTGTAGCGCGCACAAAAGATAAACATGAATTCATACCAAGTCGCCCAACTATCAGTTTTACTGCAAGACAGAATGCAAGACGGGTCATCATATTTACGTTACATATGGTGACCCGGCAACTTGCCACTGGGTATGTTGTGTGAGACAAAGAATACCAGCCGTGACTGTCGAGCGTAAACAATAAGTCGTTCTGATTGTCAGTGGTTGAGGTTGCTTGGTTGGGAACATGGAGGAAGGAATACTAAGGAGAGGTCGTTACGTCACATTTTGTGAAGCCGGAAGAGGGGGGACGGGGAGGGCTCCTTCTCGCCAGGTTGGTCACGCTTCAGCTCGCTTGCGCATGCGCAATTGGCGCCGCCGATACGGAGGCGAGCGCGCGAGCAGGCGATCTCGGTCGCGCCGGGCCGCCGCCACCTGATAGACGAGCTTGAAAAGTGAAACTTTTGTGCCGATCAAGAGCAAACGTGTTGCGATGCTCGATTGTACCGTGCCTAAGCGCCACTCGCAGCCTCATTACGGCCCATATTGTGCCACTACAATAAACTTCCGGCTTTGCACTTCGTGTTTATTCAGCTGAATGCAAGAGAGCAACTATGTGACTAGGCCGGATAATCGCCACGGACATGTCGGTTTTTTCTCTAGATACGGGAAGGTCGCAGAACGTAACATAATGTAACAGTGAAATCTGAATTAGTTTTGCAGCAAGATGATGCGCCTCCGAATTATCCTTTGTCTGTGTTTGTCACGATATGTTCGCACGAATATTTTTCTTTAAAACGACTGCGAGTTGGGCGAGTTGGTACTCCATTACTACGAAAAACTGCGCAAAATAAACAGGGTGCATGTGTCTTACCTGTCCCTGTTTATTTTGCGCAGTTTTTCGTAGGAATATTGTTCGTGGCACTCGAGCTAAGCTGCAGCAGCACGGGTCGGTCGACTGCGACCACATCGAACAAAACTTGGCCGCATATTAAGTTACCGCACGCAAAACGTAAACATGACGCGGATAATAGAAACAGCTTCGTAAATCGCCTTACTGTGTCAACCACTAATGGGTCAGGCACGTCTTTAATGCTTGACGCTGGAAGCTTCGATGAGCACACCGGGCTACTGTTTTGCAATATGTAATTGTGACCGTTGTACACGGGAACGGGTCGCCGCCGCCTCACGCATTGCGAGCCGTCGGCGCTGTCGTTCTCGTCTTGGAATTCTAGCGTTCCATCGCTGCCGAAGGAGAGCAGCGAAGCTGCGGCACCAACCATATTCGGAGATGCGGTCGCGGGCTTCGAAAACAACCGCTTTCGAGCGCATGCAAAGTGAACGCAACCGTGAAGATCAACCCTCACTGTAGGCTTCCAACACTTTGCGTCATCTGTGAAGTTCAACAGCCGCATTAAAACGCGCATTCGCAATTCCAGGCGGCTCTGTCGACAACGTGGTCATATGGGTGGCGATGCAGACGACGCGAGACGACAGCGTGACCAAGCAATCCCAATAGCCCGTGCGAAAGCACGTGACTTCCGCCACACTTTTCGCTGTGCAGCCCGCATAGTGAGGGCCTCTGCTTAGCTTTCCTTCCTCATTGGTTGTAAAATATTGGAAAATGTTAACAGCGCATAAAACGATTAGGAAAGGACGAGACAACAGAGGTAGAGAGCGCTGACTTTCAATATTTTTCTAGCGCATTCGCACTAACACTTTCGCAAATTCTCCAATGAGGAGACGTTTAAGCCGGCACGAGAACACGTTGAGAGCGCCAGCTGCATTTACATCGCAGCAGCTATCAGCCGACTCGACTCGAGTCCGCCAGCAGTCGGAACTGGAGCAGCAGTCGAAAACCAGGCCCGCATGAATTTACTTTCTTTGGGGAACTCAGCGCTTGGGCAGAGCGTCAAGAAGGTTGGCGATGCCTTGCGGGAGTTTCTAGATGGGTCAAGATGCTTATTGAGTCTTTAAAGCTTTTTTTTTCGACAATATTGTTTTATCGCAATGTAATATCTTCGTTTTACAAATTATTTAACGTAAACAGCCTATTCAACGTTCTTAATTGTTTAATTTTTTTTCATTTTTATATTACTTTCTTTTTTCTTAACTTTTGCGGGATCGTCCCATTGAGCATCGATCATATATATATATATATATGATCAACGGCTTTCCGCGCGCTGCCAAGCTCGAATTTCGCGCTTTTTTACATGCATTGCTATCTAGTGTGTAGTTTGATCATTAGACTTTCGGTTTCGGCATAGTTGCCGCTTTTCCGGAAAGCGGCGATACATGACATGGAGATTTGTGTCTAGCGGTGGCGGCGAACGTAGCGGACCATGGCGTCGGGTTCGTGTCAGGCCGCGCAAAGAAACCGACGCGAATCGCGTGATTCCACTGCTTCATCGGCAGAATTTTTTTGACGATTCAAATAGCGAAGAGTCCAAAGATGACTTTGACACCTCGGATTTTATTTCGGAGAGCGATTTGGACGAGGATCGACCTGGGACTTTAGCTAGTACTCTTGGGTGAGCGTAGTTTCACATTCGCTTTTCTCGCGAATAGCCAAAGAGGCTTGCTATTTGTTTACATGGCTTTATTTACGTCTGATAGAGTCTCAACAAGCTTTTATGGAAGAGCTCATGCATGAGTTTCCCAATCTTTACGATGCCAGGCCAGCCCGCACTGCTCCACCTCCTCCTCTCCCACGCGCGCGGCACGCGCTCCACAAGCCACAAAAAGTAGACAGGGACAAGAATTGCAACCTCTGTTATGAGCAGAAGAAAAGCGAGCTGAAAACAAATGTGTTTTGCAGTGCCTGTAAGGTATGTACATTAGTGTTTTACTACTGCGCGGAAATGTTTCGTGGAGTGCACGGTGTAAGAATATTCAGGTGTTGACACTGCGCGCGCCTAAGCGGCCAGAAAATGTTCGGTCGTCGGTCCGTTGAGCGGTGCGCCATCTAATGGCTTGAGGCGGAGAGCGCCCGCGAGTAGCCGAATCACGGTGGTGCTGCGTCATCGCCGCCGCTCTCGCCGTGCCCTGTCCTGTTGCTCTCTCGATTTCGCCCCTCGACGCCGCTTGGCGGATGCACATTATCCAGCAAAATGGCACAAAAAATGCACGTTATCAGCAGCATGCGCGTTGCTATGGAGACGACAGCCCCACTTTTCGTAGCGCCCTCTGCAAGTCATCTGATAAGAACCCGAACATTGTCTGGACGCGCGCGGATTGCGGTTTCCCATGCGTTGGGGGAAGAGTGTCATCACCTGAGTATATTCTTACAGAGTGTCGGAACGGAACGAAAACCGAAACGAAAACGAAAAAAACGATATTTTTGACCGGAACGAAAACGTAACCGAAACTTTATCTATTATTTCGTTCCGGAGCGAAACCGATATTTTTTCAATCGTTTTTCGGTTCACGAGAAAGTTTCGTAATTCGGAACTGAGCTCATGCAATGTGAGCATATCTCAGGGTGTAGTATTAGTACGTACCTCAGACAGGAATTCCAGGGCAAAGATATGTTGAAATTGTGCGAAAAACAAAAACAGTGACAACCAGAGATGTTTATACTAACGCAAGTGGACTTTTGCGCGCCTGTCAAGCAGGCCAAAGTGGAGAGGGCATTGTCAGCGCTGAAGTTTGTTACAGCGAAGCTGTTATGAGATCACAACAGCGGATTTTGGCGCCATAGTTGTCCGCCGCCGCCGGTGTACGTGATCGCTATAGCGTGATATAAGAAAAAATTAAAGGAGAAACAAAATTCTAGGATCGGATGGGATTTTAATCCGCGCCCTCTGCGTGGCAGTCGGATCTTCCACCACAGTGCCACGTTGCAGCTTGTAACTCCATTGCAAAAATACTCTATACAGGCGTCATGTCGGGCAAGGAATCGCGTTAACATATGTAACATAGCGGGGCAGAAGAGTAAAATAACAACCAGTCATCACACAATGCTAATAGCGCAAACAGTGTGTGGTTTAATGCTTCCCTCCAGTGTGGCGGAGTTGCCCCTCCTGAATTGGAATGACACCGGAATCATTCCACATTTTCGCCACCCCGGAATGGAATAGGGACACGCTCGGAGGAATGGAATGGGAATGGAATTAAGCGCCTTTTGCACCGAATGGAATGGCAATGGAATTACGGCTTTTTCCAAAATAGAGCACGCTTTCGTGTACGTGCTGTTTTTCAAACTTCAAACGTTAGTAAGTCAGAGCCTCGCAAATTAACAATAAAGCAGTATTTTTAAAATGGCTTGGCTGATTACAAGTGCGGTACATTTAGAAGCAACGCGCCTACTACAAACCGAGGTATAAGTTATTGTACAAACAAATGCATTATCCAAGCAGATACCGAAGGGAAAAACAAATTACCCCTGCGCGTTGGTTCCCATTGATACCCCCACACGAAAGTGCTGAATACTCTATGCACACCCTGATCATTATCTCACGAGCAGGTTAGTACCCGACACACGTAAATACCCTTTGCGACAAGGAAGACATTGCATGCCTGCGCACAGGCGAACACAGAATGTTCTCCTCACCTCATCCATGTTTGCGAGGCGCGCTTGACAAGCGCGAGTGCTGACGAGCAGTGCGGCCCAGTGTTCCGTATTCGATGCAAAGGCACTTTTGTCAGCATAAAAATACGCTATGTCGTCATTTTAGCATTAACATATTTAAGCATAAACAATATTGAAACACCACCATTCGTTCAAACATGTTGACCATGCAAATACTATAGGTAGCGGGAGAACTCCCCTATGGGAATTAGTAGGGTGGTTGTACTGCCCCAGATATGTCACCAAGCTACTATCCCTCGACCTTGGTAATGCGTTTTGCGTACTTTTGGAGTTTTTAATGCATCTGATGACATTAGCTTTATAGGGCGTTCATTCGTAACTCGATAAAACTATCAAGATGCCTTTCCTACGTTGAGGAATTACAGGAATGGAATCGAACTGCCAGGTCATTCCCAGAGTGTGAATGGGCTAAGTTTTTTCATTCCGAGGAATTGAAAGGAATGGAAATGCGGCAAGTTCTGATTCCCCGGAATGGAATTGGAATGGAATGGAGGCGCCCATTCCGCAACACTCCTTCCCACCCACTGCAAAGTGCTCAGCCATAATTCTTCATCATCATCAGCCACAGCACAAAGTGCAGATAATGCCTTACAGATGTGTAGCGGGTACCGCGATCCTCCGAAGAATGACGAAAAATGGCATAGTGGGAACTTCGCTACTTCAGAAAAATTGCGATGATTTATGACGTAGTGGGTACCTTGCATGTGTACTTGTATTGGTTGCCCCAAGAGACAACAACGGGCTCTACAAAGTCCGCTCTTCCAGCTTTTGCTGTGACAGTTCTGCGTGTTCCACGCAGACCTGGCGATCTTTTTATCAGAACAGCGGTCTCGCACAACACAGAGTACACTCAATGACGTGCTCCTTCTGAGATAGTGCTCACTCCCTTGACACAAAGCATTGAGCCCACTAAAAAAATTCGTATTTGTCTTGTGAGAAAATAAATACTATGACTTTGAAATGAATACTGGTTTGTGTTAGTTGGTAGGAATACGTGGTACAGTTACTTCCGCTCCTCTGAAGAACGTGTTTTACCCTTGTCTCACTTTCTTAAGAGGAGGGCAAGTAACTACATCACAAATCCAATGTTTTTTTAGGATTGCCTTACCTTCAATTTTTTTTTATACAAAAGAAAAAAAAACCGTTACGAACCGTTACGGAACGTTTTTTTTTCGTTCCGGAACAGAAACGGAACGGAACTTTTTGCGCTGGAACGAAACTAAAACCGAAACGAAAAACATTTCGTTCCGACACCCTGTATTCTTACACCGTGGTGGAGTGGTACAAGCGCCATTGGGCATGAGTATTGCCCTTGTTTTGAAGCACACCAAAACAGTGTTGGAGATATGTGTACCAAACTTTTCACAGTAAGAAAAGAGGCCATGAGCCATGTTTTGTATATATTGCCACACACGCTCCATTCTTTGTATGTTACCGGCCCATTACACGTGTAGTTACTGTCTTGCGCAAACCGCGCCAGAATGTCTGATAATATTCGAGATTATTTTAGGATCGTCTGTTATGCTCGAGCCCTCAATCGCGAACAGATGAGTTCATTCTCGAACGAACGCGGCCCAGCGATAAGGCTCGAATGTTCGATGCCGCATGTATAAATGCCGACACGCCTTGGCGCGGTTCAGTTTTTTCGACAGCCGACGCTCTGTTCGCCGCTATCAGTGTAAAGTGTGTATTGCTGTAGTTTGACTTTCCCTTTCCCGGCCGCAAGTTCGGCCAAATAAAGAGTTTTATTTTGGACATGTCGACTGCTGCCTTCGTCGACTTCAAGATCCCGTGACAATACTGAAGCTTTTTTATGGTTATTCCAATTTTTATTGCGATAGCAATTATATGGACAGTATCGACGGGTTTTTGCCGTCGCCGTTGCCGTCGCCGTCGCTTTCATGTCCTTCCGGTATGAAGTCCAAATTGATAAGATCCCCCCGCGCATAGTATGTTCCACCGCGGTTAAAAGCCCGCGAGCGGGGGCGACGAACGCGGCCGAAGCAGAGATCAAAGAGCCGGCCCATTTCCGTCGCTCGGAGGGTGCATGGGATCAGGGGCGTAGCCACGTTAGGGTACACCGGGCCCGTGCCCCCCCCCCCCCCGAAAATTTTTTTTGCCATAGCATACAGAGCAGTAAATGACACTCGACCACATCTGCCTGCTCGTCCCCACTACAGATCAAGCAAGTGCCCCCCCCCCCCGAAAAAAATTTCTGCCTACGCCCCTGCATGGGATAACATCACCCCGCTCGGGAAGCCTGCCGTCGAAGCAGACAGGAAACGCCCCGCCCGTCTTTAACGAGCATCATGAAAAGACCCTCCGTCGCTCGGAGGGTGCGTTCGCTCGGAAGAAGGGGAGGGGGGTAGCGCGCTGAGCAACTTTGAACTTTGAATCTAAGGGCCCGGTCGCGATCGCTGGCACGCGCGCTATCTCGATAACCATCACAGCGGGCGACTCGTATACCCTTCTACGTGCTGCGCTCTCAACGCGAAGTTACTATGCGGAGAGCATCTCTCCCTGGAGCGGCCGTATTCTTTACACCAGCGTTTTGTAGTTACGCGAGATCGAATACAAAACAGCTAGCTGCCAGCCTCACTTCGTATAACACTAGAATTTGTTGTTATAGCATTCATTGCTTCGCCTCTACGGTGAAACTATGACTTTTTTCTTTTTATGTTGTCCTTGCAGCAAGTGCTCAAAAGGACATTTTTTATTATTACTATATGTGTAAAATTTATGTGTAATATTTGAATTTGTATGAAAGACCATTTTATTAGCCTCATGTTAATGTACGTAACAGAAATACAGCGCTATGACGTGATTTAAAAAAAGCTTCTGATACCCTTCTCAATTGCCTCTTTCTTAAGATGTCGCGAACGAATTAAAGGGGCCAGGCCCGCAGCCAGGAATTTTTTAAGGGGAGGGGGGCACTTGATGAAAACCTTGTCTATAAAACAGCTATTTTCATTATTTATTTTCCGTAAAACACCCGCATCCACCAAAATTTGGGGGGGTGTCGGGCCCCTAGTCCCCCCCCCCCCCCCCCCCCGGGTACGGGCCTGAAAGGAGCCCTGAACATTTTATCAGCATGGTGAGAAAAACGCTGTCGATCGGTAGTCGAGGCTCATGAGAACATGTGAGCCAATGTTACAGCGCAGCATACGGCCTGGGATTTACAATACATTCTTAAAGTCAGCTAGAAATCGCTCTCTCTTCTCTCGACAAATGATGCCATAAATCCAAATGACGGCGCCGTAAACACAAAGTCCACGGCAATTTGGCCGATTTGAGCATTATGAGCTGCACAGTTACCGCGGCCGCCGCGAGATGCCGCGACATGCCTGCGCGCTCGTTCGCGATCACACTGAAAGTAAGCCACGCGTTTAAAGAAAGAAGAAGTGCTCAAGGCCATGACGCGCGCTGACAAATGGCCTTCTTGCCCCCTTCTCGTACCCGCTTCCCCCCTTGTGTAGGTTTCAGCGCGCTTGATGGCACAAGGGATAGAGAAGGCGCTTAACGTGTGAGACATATTCCTGTAACTCCGCTCCTACTTCACGGATTCTAAAACTTCTTGCGGCAGTCGATTCGTGAGGCAATGAGCTCCTTTAATGAAGCCATTCCATGATTACTTGGAGAAGTGTTGCAGGGCTACTTTAAGTAAGAATAAACCGCTTTATTTTAGAGATTTCTGTTATAAAACTGCCTGGCTCATGGCCGTATTCCCCCAGTGTGGGTGTGTGCTATAATCGTCTCGAGAGGGACCAGGTAGATCGCCTCATCCGCACAGGGCACAAAACTGCCATGCAGCTTCCTAAGAGTACCGCTACCAGCAAACTTCTCCATCTGGGGTGCATAACACGATTGGTGAACTAGTCATAACACAGCTCATTGGCCAATATTCCTGTCTTTCCCAGTCTGAAACAGGAAGAAAACTCGTTCAGCGCCTCAAAACCAACCTCATAGGATCAACCCCGCCCCCCGACTTCACCCCCGCCCCACCCGAGGGCATTAACGACAGTATCTACATCTCAGCGTTACCAAAAAATACCCATCCCACGCATAATAATGACCGGAGAATAGCCAGAGTCAGGTCGCTTCACATAAGCGCTACCCACCTTCAACCCCAGCCGCCTATGTAGATGGCGCAGAATACCCTGATCGTACTGCCTTCGCAGTGGCGGTCTCGGATATTGCCCACAAACTACGTTGTTGCGCCAATTCGGCTGAATCGCTCAACAAATCGAAGCGGAAGAAGCTGCTATTGGCCGCGAGATCGAGCGGAGTCGCCGCCTGGCGGCTACTGGCTGAAGCGCGCCTAGTGTGGATTGCTCCATGCGTCGTCTGCTAGCCGCGCTGTGTTTGCATGTGCGCGTACGTCATGCAGGGCCTCAAAAGGCGGTTTCTTCCGTTGCGTTGGTGCAACTTTAACAGCTCGTACGTATGCCTAACACGATGTAAAGAAGCATTTGGCCTCGATCGGCTGTATATGTACTGTAATAAGATCAGTGAGTGCACTTGTCGAGACTGCTGTGTGTGGTCGTCGTACCGTCCGTTCACGAGAGTCATATCAGTGTAGGTGCCGCTCAGTGGTTCAAGCGCATTGCAAAGTGCACTTGGCGTTGTCCTAAAGATCAGAAGTATTAAATATCATGTGAATATAGCCTTTTAGCGGCTCGGTGGTTAAAAAAAAGGCTCTCATGCACTTGCGCGTTGTAGTTAGGTGTATAACTTCGGGACTGTCGTTTATAGGTTACGCGACGAGCTTTAGTTGTGTACGGTCCTGGTCCCACTGCAGAGAAATATTTCTGTCAAGTCACGTCTGACACTTCGGTACTTAAATTGTCCCCTAAACAGAACAGAAAATGGAATGACACGGAAATCGCACAACTGAGTTGCCTTGCGCAATTATAACCTGTGGCGAAATGTATACAAAGACACCCGTGTACTTGCGAGGTAGCTTATGCCTGTCAAATTTGCGCTTTGGCAAGTTCAGTGTCGGAAGTGCGTCAGGCCTCAATCTCTTCCGCGAAAACCCTTCAAAAAAAAAGAGAGCGAGCGAGAAAAATATATTCATCAAGATCAGCAGTGGCGATAAACTCGCTCGAACATTTCAATCGCTTACTTGGCGAGTGAGGGCTCATAAAACGATACCCTTTACTATGCACCAGATCATGCATACACACTTGCCGCGTTTCGGTGCACGTACTTGCCCTGCGGAATACTGAGAACTGTTCTCGCGGCCGTGTAAACACAATGGAACATGCGCGAACTACAAAAGGGCTCGGGGACTCTCGTTTGAACAGACTCATAGCCGAGCGCGAACAAACTTTGCATTCATAGCGCAGACGGTACATGAATGACAAAGAATAAATTCCATGAATTAATTTTCTTCTTTCTCGATTGATTCTCGCTTAATTTTCCTGCTGAAGTGTAGGAACATCAAAGCACAGGGAAGCTTCCCCGAGCGTTCGCTTACTGCGACCGTCTTCACGCTCGTAGTGCACAGCAGCAACAAGCATATAAATGCACACATTAGCGAAGTTATCGCTGACTACTCACCATTCTTTCTCGTCTGTTAATGCGAATGCACCGTCGTCGAAGTGCTTGCTACACACCATCGCGTACTTGGAAGACGTCCTGCCGTTACGAAGCCTAACGAGCCACACTCGGCGACGTTCCGCGTCGGTAGGATAAAAATGGAAGCTTATCCCTGGCTCTGTGCAGTATGTGCGGCATTGTGGCACCGAACAAAACCTCACCATCGATAACGAAGAGTTTTCTGCGGGTACGGAACACAAAATCACGATGTGAAAACAGAAGCCCCGTGCACTTCTACACACACCACACGAAACCAGTATCCACATTAGCATCTTTGCAAGAAATCATCGCGATCTCGCAAACAGGTAGCATTATCTCGGCTCGACCAAGCTTCTCGCGTCTTGCAAATCAGGACGAACCAACCACAACCGCTTGCGTCGTTTCTTGTTCGGCAAATGCATGTTTATCCTCGTCAGACATCGCCAGAAAGTTTCTTTCCAGCAGGCCCAGCAGTTCGACGACCCTGCTCCTGTTAATGCGCTTCGCCATAACGAAACGCGTACACAACGCAGAGCGCGTCGATGCCAGCGCTCCTTCGCGCGAAGGGACGATGACAACTAGACGCCCTTGTTTCGGCGGTGCGGTTGCTAAGTGGTGTGAACAATGTGGAATTTCGGCGGCGCGCGAATTCCGGTCGCTGTACCCGGCGGATTCCCCAGTGTGAATGAGCCATAACGCGGCGATGCTGCTGCCGCCTGTAGGTCCAATTGGCCGCGAGATCGAGCAGAGTCGCCGCCTGGCGGCTACTGGCTGAAGCGCGCCTAGTATGGATTGCTCCCTGCGTCGTCTGCTAGCCACGTCGTGTTTTTGCATGTGCGCGTACGTCCTGCACGTTATCAAAGGGTGGTTTGTTCTGTTATGTTAGCGCGAGTTTAACTGCTCGTACGTGTACCTAACATGGTGTGCAGGAGCAAATGGGCTTGCTCGGCTGCATGCGCATTGTAATAAGATCAGTTGAGTGCGACTTTCGAGAGGGCTGTGTATTGGTGTCGTACCCTTCGTTCGCCAGAATCATTTCAGTGTTGGTGCCGCTTTCTGGTTCAAGCGCGTCGTAAAGTGTGCTTGGTATAGTCCCAAACATAAGAAGTACTAAATGGTGTGTGAATGCCGCGTTTTAGCGACTCGGTGGTAAACAAAAGCGAGGCTCATGCACTTTCGCGTTGTTGTTAGGTGTATAACTGCGGCACTGTAGTCCATGATGAGCTTTAGTTGTGCTTAAATGTCCTTTTATTGTACGGTCGTGGTCCCACTACAGCGAAATATTTCTATCAAGTGAAGTCTGACACTTCGGTACTCAAAACGTCCCCTAACAAAAAGACAATGGAATGACACGGCAGTGATAAAACGGAGCTAGTTCCCGCGCGCAGTTTTAACTTTGGGCGAAATTTATGCAGAAACACCGGTGTGCTTAGATTTAGGTACGCTTTGAAGAACCCAAATGTTTAAAATTAATCCCGACGGCATGCCTTACATTTTGTCGTATAATGTCACGCCAAACCTCATCCTTTTCTTTACATTATCTTGAGCGTTTGTGTGGAGTTGTTATAAATTGATGGAAGGCAGCGGACATGATTAGTTTGAGAAAAAAAAAACTCTTATTCCAAAAAATAACCGGACCTTTGTTGCATCACTGTCGTGCACGTAATCAATCAATGAAAACTCTGTGCTAAGCACTCTTACATGCGTATGCGTATTCGCGCGAACAGTGCTATTGAACTCATTGCACAGGAATATGGGCTGGTATACGAATGAAAAAGAAGTAAGCACTTACGTAGTTCAGCCGTGCTATAGCAGTTCGTAGTACACAGAACACAAGGTAAACACGTACAGAGAAAACAACAAAAAACGTCGTATAGTTCGTAAGCGCAGACTGTCACCCAGGGCGAGCATCCCTTTCATCGGCAGATCGCGCTTCTCTCATTAGTAATAGCAACGTTGGATTATCTTCGTGCATCGATTCCACAATGAAGAGCGTATATATTACCAGTAAGCTGCAATCAACGAATTTTATTCGCCGACAATCGGCTCAAACAGCTCACAACGAAGCGCCGCTGTGTGCATTTGTATACGCGCCTCCGACCGCCTCTCCACACTAACGCGGCGACCGTGCTGCCTCCTATAGGTCGATCTCGCGGCGAATAGCTTTAGGAATTGCTTACACTCAGGCGGAATATATCTTTTCAGACTAAAAAACGACCATTCGTAATTTTTCTATGCGTCGAATTCGTGCACCCGCCTGCCGTATTCTACAATTCCCCACTCCTCCTAAACGAACCACTATTGTGTGGGTTCCAGCACACTGTGGACATCCCTGGAATATACCAGCCCATGAACAAGCCCGAGTACTCTACAACCGGGCTGTGTACGGTATACCTTCCTTCGCAGCGCGCTGGATTGCTGCTCACCTATAGTTAATTACATTACGGCAATTCCCGCATGAGCTACTCACCAGCCCATAAATCCCTGTCCCTGGCTGATCAAATCGTTTGGCGCCGACTCCAAATGGGCACCTTGATTTCTCATTTCATCAATTCTTAAATTCATCAGGGTGACGCCTTACCACATTGTCGTCTCTGCTCTAGTCCACAAGCCGACTTCAATCATACATATTGCGAGACCGCCTTCTTGCGCTGATCAACAAGTTCCACGGCTGCTTCTCATGCACTTCAAGAGTTGGTCAAACGCCGCTCACAAAGCACCGCATCATCACCGATTCTGACGCCAGACCTATCAGGCAAAATCCTTATCGTGTTGCCCCAAAGGAGCGTGAGGCAAATCAAAAGCATGTGAGATCGATGCTGGAAGATGGCGTTATTCGGCCATCTAACAGTCCTTGGGCATCGCCTGTAGTACTCGTAAAAAAGAAGGACGGCAGCTTGCGTTTCTGCGTCGACTACCGGAAGCTCAACCAGATCACAAAGAAGGATGTTTATCCGCTATCGCGTATTGATGATTCCCTGGATAGGCTACGAAACGCACGCTACTTTTCGTCAATGGACTTGAAAAGCGGCTACTGGCAAATTGAAGTGGATGAGAGAGACCGTGAGAAGACCGCCTTTGTCACGCCCGACGGACTTTATGAATTTCAGGTGCTTCCTTTCGGTTTGTGTTTGGCGCCAGCAACGTTTCAGCGTCTAATGGACACTGTACTATCAGGACTAAGTGGCAAACCTGCCTGGTGTACCTCGATGACGTTATTGTCTTTTCTGCTGCGTTCGATGAACACTTAAGAAGACTGGAAGCAGTTTTTGAAGCAATACGTGTGGCCGGTCTCACATTGAAACCTGAAAAATGCCACTTTGGCTTTCACGAACTTCAATTCCTCGGTCATGTCGTCAGCAGCCAGGGGATCCGACCAGACCCGGATAAATTGCTGCTGTGGCGAATTTTCCTACCCCATCAGATAAAAAATCAGTGCGACGTTTTTTGGGACTATGTGCCTACTATCGGCGGTTTATTGCCAATTTTTCGCGCATCGCATGGCCATTGACACAGCTCACCAGAGAAGATGTCCCCTTCGCATGGGGCGAAGACCAGCAGCGGGCATTTCACGAGATTCGTCAACGCATGCAAACGCCTCCCGTGCTCGCCCATTTCGATGAAGACGCGCCGACGATATTGCACACAGACGCTAGTAACGTGGGTCTTGGAGCAGTGCTCGTGCAATGGCAGGACAACAGTGAAAAGGTGATCGCCTATGCCAGTAGGACGCTGTCCCGAGCAGGAGCCAACTACGCTACGACTGAGAAAGAATGCCTCGCCATGGTATGGGCAGTTCTGAAATTCCGTCCGTATTTGTACGGTCGCTCGTTCACCGTTCTCAGCGATCACCATTCACTCTGTTGGTTAATAAATTTGAAATATCCATCCGGCCGTCTAGCACGATGGAGTCTTCGGCTCCAAGAATTTGACTTCACTGTTGCTTACAAATCGGGAAAACGACACGCCGATGCCGACTGTCTTTCTCGGTCTCCTGTTGCGACAGCAGCCCAAGACGACGACGACACCGCCTTTTTGGGAGTCGTTGACACTGCCGCTTTTTCACAACAGCAGCGGGACGATGCTGAACTGCTACCGCTTATTCATTACCTGGAAGGCCGAACCAGTAGCGTGCCGAAATTATTCGCAAGGGGGCTGGCGTCGTACTGCTTGCGAAATGACGCACTTTACAAGAAGAACTTTTCACTTACCGGCAGCAGCTATTTACTCATCGTTCCCTCGTCGCTTCGACGTGAGGTCCTACACGCCTGCCACAACGAACCGACCGCTGGTCACTTGGGCAACACCCGGACATTGGCGAGGATTAGGCAGTACTATTACTGGCCGAGACTTGCCGCGGTCGTAAAAAGTTACGTCCAGACATGTCTCGATTGCCAGCATCGCAAACCGCTGGCTTGATGGATGGCTTGATGGATATCAAGCCAGCCGGTCTGTTGCAGCCTGTACAAGTGCCGACAACACCATTTGCACAAATCGGCGTGGTTTTTCTGGGCCCCTTCCCAACGTCTGCTACAGGAAATAGGTGGATAATCGTCGCCACATATTACCTCACCCGATACGCCGAGACGGGCGCTCTGCGACGGGCAACAGCAGCTGAAGCGGCGCGATTTTTTATCGAAGCCATCGTTTTAAGGCACGGTGCTCCTGTAGTAGTTATCACCGACAGAGGTACTGCGTTCGTGGCCGAGCTTTGGGACACTGTTTTTCCACTAAGTGGTACTGCTCACAGGAAAACAACGGCGTATTATCCCCAAACCAACGGGTTGACTGAACGTCTCAATAGGACCCTGGCTGACATGATAAGCATGTACGTAGATGTAGAGCACGAGAACTGGGACGACATTCTACCCTACGTCACGTTCGCGTACCACACGGCTCGTCAGGAGACCACTCGGAAGACACCCTTCAGTCTCGTTTACGGCCGTGAAGTCATGACAACATTAGACGCAATGCTCCCTCACGAAAATGATGGCAATGAGATGGACGCTGAAGAGTTTACACAGCGAGAAGAAGAAGCTAGACAACTTGCCCGGTTGCGAATCAACGAACAACAAGGCTATGATGCCAGACAGTACAATCTCCGACACAGACCCGTCACATACAACGTGGGCGACAAAGCGTGGGTCTGGACACCTATTCGTCGGCGTGGGCTCTCCGAAAAGCTATTGCGAAGATACTTCGGATCTTACGCAGTTCTCCGACGCATCAGTGAGGTCAACTACGAGGTTGTTCCGGACGGCTCTCAGTGTTGAAAGCGCCGAAAACACTCGCCAGAAAATGTTCACGCGCTTCCGATGAAGCCATACTTGCAGTGACTAACTGCGCATTTTTTTTACCTTGCTTTCTGAACGTTTAACATCGGGGCGATGTTTCTTTTTAAAGGGGGAATAATGCCGCGCGTATGTGCCAGTGGTGACGGCAACGAAGCAGCGCAAGTGTTCTTGGCCCATCGCGGGGACGAAGAAGACGTTGCAGTTTCTCTGAATGATAAAGCATGTTTTCTTGTCGTTCTCCGTGTCCTCGTCGATCCCACGTCGTTACAATATCGTCATTGTCCAAACAAGCATAATCCGCACTTTGCTGGTGCTGCTGAGCGATAAGAGTGATGGGAGGCTGCCCTGCGCAGCTCACGACCGGAAGACCAACTCCGAGGTCGCTGAAACACAAGATGATGATGATGATGTCCTCACTCTAATGGCGCTCACCCACAAAGGGGAATGGGCCAAGAACCGGAGGGCAGGATCTTTAAAGCAAACATCCATAGAGCTAAAAGCAGACAGTGGAACTTTAGACTAAAAGTAAAACATAGGTAATAAATGAAAATGCTAAACGAGCAAACGGTCAAACTATCAGATGGGATTTTTGACGGATATAATGACTGGTTCGGAACAAAAAATCCGGCAGATCACACGCACTGTGGAAATCCATGTATTGCAAAGCAGGCAACAAGGAGCCGATATCTGGCCTTTTTTTGTCTTTGAGGTAAATGAGGTCATTGATGTCATGACAAGTAGTTCACTATGGCATGTTTGTCATGCATGCATGCATGTAGAATCTGCTACGTACCATGCTACTGAAACGTATATTCTGGTATATACAATGCATGAGCTGTCATTTAAATGCCTCGCGCACTCATATCATGCCATATTAATTTTAGCACATATCCAGTTAACAAAATGGCCAGAGACGCACCATGAGCGTGGCATTTAAATCATGTCGTACAAGACATGCATATCATGATTTGCATGTTAGGACCTGCCATTCATGTTCGTCATGCAGTCACGTCACATCATAACAATTTTGGTGCATATCAATCTCGCGAAACGGCCGCGAGCGCACCATGAACGTGGCGTATAAATCATCCCGTACATGACATGCACATCATGATTTGCACATTATGACCTGTCGATCATGTTCGTCACACACTCTTGTCATGCCGTACCAATTTTGGTGTACATCAACCTAGCGAAACGGCTGCGAGCGCAACATGAGCGTGGCATGTAAATCACGATGTAGATGACATGCATGTCATGATTTTCATGTTACCGCCTGTCGTTTATATTCTTCAGTCACTTGACGCAATAGCAATTTTGGTTTATATAAAGCTAGCGAAACGGGCGCAAGTGCACCATGAGCGTGGCATGTAAATCTTAATATGCATTACATGCACATCATGATTTTCACGTTACCACCTGTCGTTTATATTCTTCATACAGTCACGTCACGCAACACCAATTTTGGTGTATATCAAACTAGCGAAATGGCCGCGAGCGCACCATGAGCATGGCATGTAAATCATGATGTACATGACATATATGTCATGATTGCCATGTTACCACCTGTGGTTTATATTCATCATACATTCACGTCATACAATGCAAATTTTGGTGTATATCATGCTAGCGAAACGGACGCAAGCGCACCATGAGCGTTGCATGTAAGTCATGCTGTACACGACATGCATATCATTATTTTCATGGTACCACCTTTCATTTATGTTCGTTATAGAGAAATGTCTCGCCATACAAATTTTGGTATCAATCCATTTAATTAAATTGCCTCGAGCCCCTCGATACCATATCATGCAAATCATGCCGTACATGACAGGCATGTCATAACTTGAACGTTAGTACCTGTCACTTATGTTTGTCATACACTGTCGTCACGGCATACCAATTTTGGTATATATCAAGTTAACGAAACGGCCTCGAGAGCACCAAGATCATGGAATATAAAACATGCAGTTCATGACATGGATATGATGATTTTCATGTTATGACCGGACATTTATATTCGTCATAAAGTCATGTCATGCCATGCCAATTTTGGTATACACCCTATCAACGAAACGGTCACGAGAGCACAAAGTCGTAGGCGGATAGATAGATAGATAGATAGATAGATAGATAGATAGATAGATAGATAGATAGATAGATAGATAGATAGATAGATAGATAGATAGATAGATAGATAGATAGATAGATAGATAGATAGATAGATAGATAGATAGATAGATAGATAGATAGATAGATAGATACGCTCAAAGTCGCAGAAGTTCGCTAAGAAATGCTTCGCATTTAAAATATAAATAAATAAATATACACTAACATGCCGAAACACAAGGGCTCGTTGCTTTCCTTTGGACATGGCTCATACCCAATGCAGGGGATTGGCCGAGTAGTGGGTGAATCGGGCCTGATGGCCCATCATCTTCCTCTTCGTTGACCCGTTTCCTGGCGTCAATAAAGATGTTTCCTCCTCCTACAGGTTCTACACTTATTGCCTTGAGAATAGTGTGGTTGTAGCAACGATGATTCAACAGTGAACTGGTGGCTATCGTTGAGGAAGCGTCTCATTTTTCTTCTTTTATCCTCAGGCGGTAGGGCTCATACCCAATGCAGGGGATTGGCAAAGTAGTGAGTGAATTTTTTTATTACTTTCTACAGTGTAACACTTGTCTGGAAAAGTGAATGACATATTAATTTGAATTACAAGTTATCAGTCATCAAATATTTATTCTCGCTAAGAACACTTCTTTGTCGTCGTCAGTGTTGCAGATCTATGGGATGCTTTCTTCCTTTTTTCCTCAAAACGGGCCGATATCGACAACAGGAAGGAGCAGGCAACAGGAATGTTTTTGACGCTGTTAGTGTTTTCCTTCATGAAACAAAGCGAATGCGTTTTTAAATTGCTAATTGCAAACGTATTCCTATAGTATCAATGAATAAATAAGAAAAAAGATCAATAAAAAGAATAACACGTTCGGTTACACATTAATTTTAATATTCTAATTTCTAGTTAGGATTAGTAGTCTGGTCTGAATGTACAAATAATTATTGCACTCGTTCTTTTATATGTTTGCTTGTCTTTTGTATTTAATCATTAGTTATAACTATTCACATTTAAAACTTCATATGAGCAATTCATGGCCAATCCCCCTCTGTGTGTATGAGCAATATGTAGAGGCTCAACAACAACAGTAACACGCGCCTGTCGCCAGCACGCTCGATCTTATCTGAAAACTTGGCCTTGAGCTTTCCACATCGGCACTACTCTCCCTGGGGGCGTCGGCACTGGGGCAATGCAAAATGGGCATATAGGATGCCTTATTCATTTATATTCAAGAAACAAAGAGACTGCCATGTTAATATTATAAGTAGAAATATATGATTTCACTCCCTTATTTAAATTTCTGTAATTGCTTATTTATTTAATTCTATTATTTAACACTCGTTTAATTAACATTTCATTAAAAAAGAAAAAGATCGCAATTACATTAACATTTTTGCTTTACTATAAATTATCGTTTTCGCATATTCCTTTTATTTTATTTTTTTACAAATTCTACTGCCGCACGCTTTCCCCCGTAGTGGGTTGAGCTATTCCCCTAAAGAACCAACAAACCTACCAATCGGGCCTGCCAGCTGCGTCGACGACAGGCTGTCAGCGTTCCTTGCTGGGCTTCGGCGGCCGTCTGTGGGCCTCATCGGACAGGCTGTTGTCGAGGTGAGTGATTTTATTCGCGCGATGCCTATGGTAGCGCGCTGAGAAAAAAATGATCGCTGCGGGCGCCCCTCCGATAGCGCTTGAAGATGTAAAACGTTCGTTGGAGGCATTATGCTGGCGTGTTCTCTTGCTTCGAATCTCACGCGTCTGCAGGGAAGCTTGGCTCGACTTTAACCTGATCAATCGCATCCTTTTCATCCCGTGAAGGAAGGAAAAAGAAAATGTGTAGCGCTGCAAGACCGAAGCCCAAATGTGTGCGGTAGGCCTTGCGTTCGCTCCCGACGCCCCACGTCGTTGGCCTCCCTGTCTTTCCCTTCTTTGTTTGCTCTCGCTCCCGAGAATATACTGCCGTAGCTTCATTGGCAAAGTTACGGCAACGCAGTCAAATAGACATTTAGATTGAGCGTAAAGTTTAAGCTGATCGAGTTACCGAGGTGGTGCCGTGTTGCAGCTGTAGCGGTCGGAGCAGAGCCGCCACTTGTATGCGCAGGGCTCAACCAGACGAATACATGATCGCCGAAACGAGGCGTATACTACATTTCTATATTATCGACAGTGGCGACAATCTAAATTTATACGAAATTTTTGGCAGTGGTGTATACATGTTTTTATAATCTTGTTTCAGCAAGAACACGCGTCGTAAGACCTCCCTGCCAGTGTCCGATAACTATCCCTCTGTATGCAACCGCAGGTAGCAGAGGCAGTAGTTACGCATGGGTGCGCCGTTTTGTTCCAGAGCTATGCAGTGATGTCACTCCTCGCGCGCGCAGGGGCGAAACTTAGCACGTGGAGCTAAGCACGTAGTAGCGTGTCGAACTCTTAGCACGTAGGAGAGTGTCGAACTCGTACAATCAGAGTCCTTCAATACTTCCCTGGTACAATGTTATGGCGGTACTACCGCTCGGGTATAGCTGGCTACTAGCACAGCGGGACGTAGGCTTGCGTGATTTGCGCCCACGCTATATTTTTGTCGTAATATCTCTAAAGGCCTCCGAAGAGGTATTACATAGAGGGAACATATAAATGGAACAATGCGAGCTATATATCGCTGTACAGAATAAAAAATGTGCGCACCTTGTACTAACGGTGCAAGGCTGGAACCAACAGCGGAACTAATGTTCGACCTAGCTTTAGGTTTTTGCTGGTGATGCCAAGCTATTGCTAGATAGGCTAACTTTTTGCGAGTATTGCTCTAAGTATGGCTAGGCTTGGCTATTTTCTTCTCCGGTTTGGTCGGTTCCCCACACTACGCACGTGTTACGTGGTTTTGGCGGGAAAATATCACGGACATAAATCTCCGTGACATGTTCCCGCCATGACATGCCCGTATGACGGATATAAATGAGTGGTCATAACATGAAAATCATGTCATGCACGTGATGTACGTCGTGACATAGATGACCTCGTCTTGGTGCTCTAGCGGTCGTCATAGTGTTCTAGGCGTCGAAGATTTTTGGCGAGACTTGGTCTAGTGGTTAGCTTCGCGCTGGCATGTCTTAGCTTCGCGTAGTTTTGGCAGGAACGGGTAAGTGTCTAACGTCACAGGGGTTTGTCAGTCATGCTTTGGTCGGGTAAATCTGGATTACCTTAATAGGGACTAATCCGGATTGGCTTAATCTGGCTATATTCAGTCAAAAAAGCAGCTAGGCAATCTCAACTTACTCAAAATAGACTTGTTTTAGATTAGCCCAATCCGGATTGGCTTAATGTGTCTACGTTGAGTCACCCAACTCGCTAAGCGTTTTCAAATTACTCGAAATTGACTTGTTCAGGATTAGCTTAATCCGGCTTAATCCGGATTAACTTAATACAACCGGGTGTAATTTTTCTTATGGCTAGGCCATTTCATCTTGCTCCAGCTTAGCGAAATGCGACGTAATCCACACTATAATCCGGACATTTCAGGCTATGTTGGTATCGATCAGTATTTATTGCTATCGACCAGTGTTTCTTGGCTTGTTCAAGCTTAATTAGGCCGGAATATACTGGCTTGACTAGGCTTTTCTAAACTTAACTTGGCTTAATTCGGCAGCTTAATTTGTATCGATTAGTATCGATGAATATGGATCGGTATCGATTAGTATTGATTGGCTTGACTAAGCCTAATCAGCTTGAACTATGATTAACTTGTCTTAACTAGGCTTCTCTTAGCTTAATTGGCTTGAGTAGGCATAGACAAGCTGGGCCAAATTTCTTTCCATTACGCCATGCGCTATAGCTAGACAAGTATAATTCGTGCATGAATTTGTTCAACAGCATGTACACGGCCAGCGATCAAAATGCACGGTCATATGCACGACAAGTCAAATAATCTCGCATACCCTTGGTATGTCCGTAGGATGCCAGCGGTCGCGTTTCAGTTGCGCCTCCCATTCTTTCTCCGCTCGCTGTTACGAGGGAAGCGAAACATCCGTCGGCCTTTCGCATGCTACCAGTGCACAGTGGCACACAGCAGCCTGTCATAGTGGTCAAAGAACTGATCTGATAACTTAAAAACCAACGCGTTTCCAGCAGCGTCCCCGCTCTAGCCGCTGCACTCGCCTGACTATTTAGAACCAATATGGCTCCCCGCGAAGAAACGCCGGGTGATGCGGTCAAAGGATGTCTCACTCTGGAAGCAGCGGCGCTGGTATCGAACACCTAAAAGAAACCAAACGGGCAGCATCTAAGAGGAAACCGCTATGTCGCGCTGCAACGATTACTCGAGAGACGTTATTGGATGCCTTATTATGTATCGCCAGCAATTTGACCCTGACTGAAGAAGAACATAGCAGAAAGACGGGTGCTTAGTTGATGAAAACTGGTAGAACCA
Organism: Rhipicephalus sanguineus; assembly: GCF_013339695.2. NCBI lineage: Eukaryota > Metazoa > Arthropoda > Arachnida > Ixodida > Ixodidae > Rhipicephalus > Rhipicephalus sanguineus. Next base: position 52,173,146 of record NC_051176.1, read on the forward strand.
GGAATGTTGTCGCTGGAGTCAACAAGACTCGTCTTCTTAATTCTTTGTTCGACCATACTCATTTCTCATGTCGAGCATCTACCTATAGATGCTCTACAGGCCGTTTTTCGAGCATCTTCGGGTATCTTAGTGTATGATGCTGAAGGTATATTCCCAACAACCACACCATCTCCCTTGGATCTACCGAAATGACCCGAATGTGGAGCTCCTAATCTTGCGTTTCAAAAAGTGGCAAGACGTTTTTCTGTATATATACAAACAACTCAAAAGTTTATTAAGCCCACCAAGAGCCATTAAAGTCATGCGGGACCACCGATTTCATAAAAACCCATGAAAAACAAAACGCCGCCATTGATCCCCGAAATCCTGGTGGGAGCAAATATGTGTGAAAAAAGAAAAAGAAAAGCGACCGCATGCCGCTTGGTGTTGCGCTTCGCGCATGCGCGCTTGGTGACGACTTCGTCTATGTGTCTGGGTCTGCCGTCTTTGTAAACTTTGCAGCGCTGGCTTCATGATCGTTGTGCAGCCGCGGTTTTTCGTTGGGTGTGTGTGCTCTGTGGATTGGGGGCAGTGAAGAAGTCATCGCAGATTGCAAGATTTTTGTAGGATTGTCATCGCTACAAAAGGTTGTGCGACCATCTCGATGCGACGAAGTTGCAATCGGATATTTGTGTTGTGCGTGGAAGTGGTGTAAGTTCAACAGTGCGTGCGAGCGCGAAGTTACGAGTTCACCGCTGCTGTCTTTGTTTCCTTTTCACTACGACGAGTCGCAAGGAAACGCGGGCGCGACGAAAACCTAGAATAAAAACTCGCTTGAGATGATTCATGACATAATTCTCTTGTTTGAGACCGTAGGAATAGAAGTAAATACTGTCTTGCCTTGAGCTTTGTTCCGGAACTATACATCTTTTCCACATACCTTTTTCCCGTTTGCATTTCGATAGGAGACACCTTAGTGTATATATTAATATTTTAAAAGCTTTCTCGCATGCAAAAACCAAACTAGATGCGAGAATGCTTTTAAAATATTATTTACTCTAAGGCGTGCCCTATCGAAATGTAAACAGGAAAAAATATAAGGGTAGCCTTCACATCTTAGTTTCGCTTACCCTTATGTATGAATGTGGCTGATAATGCCGACTTCATGTTCGGACTAAAGATGTCCCCCCGCATATTAGCAAAATTGAAAAGCGCATGGAAGTTGTTACGCTTGATGATTCCTTTTTCTCACTTTATGCTCACCCACTACGCTCAGCGCTTAACGCCGAGTTGGCACGTTGCGCTCACAGCAGGCTGATAATTCGTAGCCTACGTACTCTGCCACGAGGGAAGTGCATGTTCGGCGGTTTCTCTCGAGCTTTGTCTGTCGAGCAGCGCGTACATCTACCACATTTTGCTAAGTGAGGGTTGCCGTGTGCAATGTGTATAGCCGCAACCAGGGATACTAACGCTTACGTACAGTAAGCGGTGTACTCCGCTTGATTTAGCATGCATACAAGCGCAAGCTCACAAGAGTAACAGTGACAGCAAACGAAAGTGACAGTGAAAGATGGTGCTTGTGCTTACCCTTATCTTCCTTGTAAAAGTGTGAGGTCGCGCATCACGCACTTCTAATTATATACCGATAGGCCATAAATACTTTTTCACTATTCCAAGTGGCGCCGCAGTTCACTGCTTGCATTTCCCATACATGTTTATTGCAGCATGCATGCATTCACTGCCTACTTTGATTATGCAACGCTGCCGTAGTAGCAACAGCTCAAGAGAGCAGGCAGGAAGAGTTATGTTGCTTTAAGTGGCTATAGGAAAACGTTGATGGAACTGGAAGCTGCCGAAGCTGTTTTGATTTAAGGGTAGATTGCATCTGTAAGTGAAGAGCAATACATTTAAAGGGCCCCTAAGGAACCTCTGAAGATAGGAAGTACGACCGAATTATTTAGCGTTTTCCGTTTTTTCTGCACAATTCATGGCGTCCGCAGGCTGTTCACGTGACACCATTGAGAAATAACATCTCGATTGCTCCATATATGAGGGATATGAGTTGTCAATTCTCCAACTTTGCTTTGCCATAGAGTCGCACGCCCGTTCTGTCCTGTCTTGCATGACTATCGTGCGCGATCAACTGATTCCACTTCGTTTTGTGTGTTTTCGGCTGCGCAAGAGGAGATAACTCGAAGAGCGCGAAATAACTGATAGGCTCGACGCTTAGTGCTGATTTTGTCCACGTGTTTTATAAGGAAATAACTCGCGAGGAAGAGATAGCGTTCGAGAATCAACCCATTTTCAGAAGCCGAACCTGCATGTATGCTTCTGCGAAAGATGCGCTGCCTAAAAGAAAAAGAACTCTGCTGAGGCTGAAATTACTTTACGTAAGCTGCATGTACTCATTCTCTTGTATATTAAATGCGAAGCATTTCTCAGCGAACCTTTGGCACTTTGATCGTTTCCATCTATCTATCTATCTATCTAGCCGCCTACGTCTGGATGCTCTCACGATCGCCTCCTAACTTGGTGTATACCAAAACTTGCATGGGAGGGTAAGATGATTTGACGAATATGGCTGCCGTATCATGACATCAATAACGTGAAAATCCTGTCGAGTACGTCGTCAAACCCTTTCCTCCAGACACTTGTGGCACATACTCGTTTACCACGGGCCGCGGTGTACGGGTATGCGCCACAGGTGATTGACAGTTTATATCTGCCCAGGAACGGCGAGAACAGACATTGGTCATTTGAGTGCGAGAGCGTTAAGAAAAACCGAAATCAGCAGCGTTGACCCGACGAATGTAAATATTAAAAATTAGGATCCCAGCAAGAATCGAACCCAAGAATTCTGCGTTGCAATCAGGTATTCTACTACAGAGCCACTCCAGGTCTATAAACTGGTTTGGGAAAACTGCCTATGCAGGCGTATTGGCGGTGCAAAGTCGATTGCGGTTGTGGGGCTGGCTATCTAATTTTACAAGAAAGCAATAAACACTACATACGAACTCCTACGATACAGGCGTCATATCAGATTAACGTCGGTGGTTCCAGTGCTGGCTCCGCTTTTGCAGCAGTCTAATAAACATTACATTTGTATTCCTATGATTCAGAAAGCTATATTGAAGCATTGCTCGACCCCGAAGGAATACATTAACGAAAGTTACGTATGATATTCACATGATTGCATCATAAAGTGCACTTAGTTTCGATAATACTGACGTATGTACTCTAACGTGAGAGCTGACGTTACGTCGCACCCTTTAAACGCCAGTGTTGTCGACGTGCCTGGTAACCCTACGATGTGCATACAGCTATTACACTTACAAAAACACGTCGATCCACCTCGTAACGCTTGACTCAAAGCCATGAAATGCAGCATAGAAGTACTCGCTGACTGCTTCGCATGAAACCAATCCCGACAACGCGTGGGATCTGCCGAATTTTTCGTTTGTATGTGGCAGGCGGCCCCTGAGTTTTGAGGGCAGAGTGCAAGCAGAAGGGTACGCAGAGTGTTAACAATGCTGTAGGTGTCTCAAGTTTGTTTTCTCTGGTTCTGCTTTCTTCCAGATATTCAAAAGCAGAGCAAGAAGAGAAGCCCTGCAACCAAGGTTCTTCTACTTGGGCTAGATTGCAGAAGATGAGCTGAAAATTAATCGTTTTTGTATTTACATAGTTATTTCATTAAAATATATTTCGCAATGAGTGTACTTAGTTTTCAATGTAAACCTTGTTTACTTTGCACATATTTCACAAACATGCATTAGTATGACGAACCGGATTTTTGTGTGCAGTGTTTGAATGTGTAAATCCACCTGCAAACCAAATTCCGTGCACTTAAATTCAGCGGTGTAGCCATGTGCGAGAGTGGCACATCGGTGAATTGTATTCGCCAATTTGCCACTCCCGCCCCTGGCTACACCACTGGATTTAGGTGCATGAAATTTGGCTGACATGTGCATTTATATGTCTAGATGCTACACACAAAAGGCCACTTCGTCATTCTGAACAGGAGCCGAGATATTAATGAGAAACCCTTATTTGGAGGTCTCTGGGAGGACAACAAAATTGGAAATTGCTGGTTGCTAAAGCGTACTCGGGACGTTTTTGGCGCTGTAGGGTTTTTTTCTGTGAAGTAGTTATGTCCCACCAAAACTTTTTGGCACATTTTCGGGAGGTCGGTGGTTTGTTGGAATGGAGCATGAGTGCTTGCTCCATAGGGTATTTTGAAGCTAATTTGGGTATTTCCCTCTTTGTTGCTTGAAACACTAGAATTAGTGTACGTGTTGTTGATATAAAGGGCACCAAGTGGCCTGCATGTTTAACTTGTATGTTCCGACGGGCAAGATAGCCAGACTGGGGGTGCTATTCTGGACATTGTCAAATTCCGCCATGCTGTCAAATTCCGCTATTGTTCAACTCAGATTGGCCAGGAGAGCTGCTACGGCCTCTCCGATTGGCTTAAAAGGCCGCCATTACAAAAATTGACAAGATGGCGGAATTTGACAGTGTCCACGATAGCACCCCGGCGCTCAACTAGCATGATAGTGATGATAGTGGTCGTCTTTTGTGTTAGCATTCCATGGGAAATGGCTTAGCGTAAATAGCCGCCTACACTCAACACAACTTTGTTTGGTTCTGCAGCCAAAGGTACGCAGCCACAACGCGCGTGTGATACCGCCACTGGATATTGCTCCAAATTTAGGTGGTTGTGTTGTTTACAATGTACAGGATGTTTCAGCTAACTTCCGCTAAGTATTAGAAAAAACAGTGAATGTACGTGCTACGAAATTGGTCCAGTATTGTTCCGTGCCATATGTTGCATGCAGTAATATATTTTTCCAATCCGCCAAGCTAAGTAATAAACAAAGACTGCTTAATTAACTTTTAACTCTTTCAGGCCGAGTGATCACAACTGGAATCATCAATTTTGTAAGTCATTCAGCAAGCACATGGTAAAGGTAAAGCGTTGTTCTTTCTCAAGAGCTCAGTACTAGAACAGGGGGGCTCAGAATGAGCTTCGAAAAGTGAAGCCCAAACAGGGTCAATCCGCTTGTGGCACTGCGACCGGTAGTCTGCAATGTGTCGTCGTCTAAGAGCGCCGAAGTGGTGCAGAGGTAAAATGCCCGTTTCCCACTCAAAAAGCCCGGTTCGAATCGCAGCTGTAGATGGTGGGGTTTTATTCCGTGTCACCTTTTATAGCTGTATTGGTTTTCCTTGTTTCTTAAAACTAGCTTCAGTTGCTACGTATTGCTTCAAAAAGACGCGCAAAATGTGAAGTAAAAAAGTCACCGTTTCGCCGCAATGACGAAGCAATGAATGTGATAGCAAGAAATCGAAATGTCACACGAAGAGCCAGAAGCAGCTCGATACTTGCAGCGTGCCGCTGAAGCACAAAGAAGGACGTCCTAAACGAACGCACAGGCATGCACAGGGCAAGCGTGAACTAACAACTGTCACAGTTGTTACGTCTATGTGCTTAAGCAACACGCTGCAAGTGTCGACAATGGAGAATCAACGCTTGCTTGCTTGCTTGCTTGCTTGCTTGCTGCTTGCTTGCTTGCTTGCTTGCTTGCTGTTGCTTGCGTCGCCTACCACAGGGGGCGTCTGATGCAAGGTGTGCCCGGTTCTTTGTCTTTTTTTTCCTTCCACATCCCGAGTGGTACAGAAAGTGGCCACTTTGTCGTGCGCGTCTCAAGGGCAGTATTCGAAATGAAAGAAATTAGGAGCGCTGCGTCTGCAAGTGTCGGCAATGGAGAATCAGACGCTCTTAGATATTTCTTTTTCTTTTAATCTGTGGCGCCTGGGGGGGGGATCAGAGATCTCTGTTCGTTCCGCGTTCGTTCTGGCGGTGTTACGTCACAAAGTGGGCGGTCCGCAGCTCTCTTCCGCCGAGAGGAAGAGGACAGCCAATCGTCAAGCGGTGAGCGGCGAGCTTTCCGGAAGTAGACGCGCATCGTTTGACCTCGGCAAGTGGACCGTATATTTCAAACGAAGTGTTTCTCGCCTTCTAATAAATACAGTTGTTATACGAAAAGATATTGTTTTCTTCTCAAGCTCAAACAGTTTCTGAAACAGCAGTAGGTTTGAGTGCTGATATTTACTGGTGTTAGTTTTCTAACGTGCTCGCTACGTGAAGTCGCGCACGCGAAAAAAAAAAAACAGAAAAGTAGCGGTTGGCGCACTTTTTCAAGATGTCCCACCGGAATATCTGGCTTGGCTCCCGGGTGTCGGATCGTCAAATGGAGCTTCTGCTGGCTTTTATAAAAGAGCACCCACAGATACATACGCCGTCGTGCCCGCTGGGGCCGTCGTTCACGAGTGAGGACCAGGACGACACGTGGCAGTAGCTGGAACTAAGTCCCTGCGCGTAAGACCACAGCCCAGTGGCAGGCCCGTTCATTTCGTTCGCACTGTTCGTTTCGAGAAGCGAAAGCGACGCCGCACTCGCTCAGGTCTTCAAACGCATCTCGCACCTCCAACCGCAAGAGAAGCACACGTCGCAAGCGCCATTTTCTCAAAATCAGCTGTTGCGGCAGCCGCAACCGCCGCATCATGCCGTGCGAAGCCGTTTGTTCGCTCGAGAGAACGCGTGCGAACGGTCTCGCGCTCCGTTCGTTTGTAGCAGACGACATGCTCGTTATGACGCGGTATGACGTCACCAAAAAATAAAAGATCAAGCACAAATAGATCTCCGACCACCCCACTTGTTATGACGCGGCATGACGTCACCAAAAAAAAACCTTAAACAAAAAAAAAAGAAATGGCGACACCCCCCGGCCTTGAGTGGCATCTCCCGCTTCAGCCAATCAGCGCGCTTGTTCTTCCCCAGGAGAACGAACAAGCGGAACGAACAGATCTCCGATCGCCCCCTGGAGTTACCCCCTGCGTCTCCAGCCACACGGGGGCGTCTGATGCAAGGTGTTCCCGGGTTCTCTTCTTTTCTTTCCTTCCAGATCACGAGTGGGTAGAGAAAAGGGCCACTTTGTCGTGCGCGACTCAAGGGCAGTTTTCAAACTGAAACAAAATTAGGAGCGTTGCATGATAGAAAACACGCACGCTCATCTGAGATTTGCTTACCACCAGCGGTACATGATGTATATAAATGCTCGCCATTACTCTGCCGGCTGGTACATGGCGTGGGCTGAGTGTTCTGACGCAGCGCGCTGGGGAGCGAGGGTTGCTGGTTCGAATCCGCGGTCGGGTTCTTCAGATTTTTTTTCTTCTGCTTTATTTTTCTTTGTGCCTTTTTTATATATATACATACATATGTATATCCGGGACATGACGGCGCCGACAGACGGCGACGGCAAAATCAGCCGAGAGTGTCCATATAATGCTATCGCAATAATAGAAGAAATTTGACAGTGAGCGTAGTTGTTGGCAGTGCCTCCACGCGGGATTCAACAAAAATGTAAGTATGGCCTCCGAGATTTTTGCGAATACGAGACTCGAAACGAGATTTACATTTCACGTAACTTTTTTGTAGCAATACGTAGCAACAGAAGCTAAGCTAGTTTTAAGAAATGAAGGAAAACCAATACAGCTATAAAAGGTGAACACAATAATAAAAACCCACCATCTACAGCTGCGATTCGAACCCGGCCCTTCTGAGTGGGAAGCGGGAATTTTACCCTGCACTACTTTGGTGGAGCCGCGCGCAACTCTTAAACGACGACACATTGCAGATACCGATCGCAGCGCCACAAGCCGATTGACCCTGTTTGGGCTTCACTTTCTGTACATTGGTGCGGCGGCCGTTCCGAGCCCTCCCTGTTCTAGTAAACTCTACATCTACTGGACGTATGGTGCCCACCTGATAGACACAACAAAGCGAGGCCACGTGGGAGCAAAGAAAAACAGAAGCGGTCGCGCTGTTCACGCATTTTGCTGAGGCAGAGTCTGTCATCGTGCGGAGATAGGGCATTTTACTTTAGTTCTGCGTCGAAAATTGGAATTTTGGCTATTGGGCATTATGCTATCCCATTTAAATAACTGTTTAGTAATGAATTAGGCAAAAAAATACAATTATTGAATAATTATTGATTAAATTATTTTGGACATTGTAAAGTGTGAGCAAAGATTTTTACATTTTTCTGGACTACCACGATCATGCGCACCTCAAGATGTAAAAACCAGTGCTTACATTGAAAATAATTAATTTGGGACTTACAAGGTTAAAGTAGTAACCCTAGCGAACAATCTTCAATAAAACGTTTTAGCGCTTGTTCAGAAACGCCGAATTATTCAATCTATGCTAAGATAACTGCCGTGTTTAATTTTTTTCCCCACCCACTCCTTAAGCACGCGAAATTTAAGTGTAAGTTAGCTGAAACACCCGTGTGCTGCAACGACGCACTCGAACATTCGCACGGAACGTAAAGGCCCGCCCCTAAAACAAAAGAGGAAACCATGGCGCATTTCACAATGATCGTGCGGAGAATATACGCTCTGACTGCAGCGATCCTAACCTATGACGGCGTATGTCATCGATCACGGCTGTTCGAACTAAACACGCAAAGTGCCCGCCTGCCTATAGCAGAGGAGGTTCGGGGAGGGGGAATTGGGCAATCGACACCTCCTCTCCAGATTAGTTGGAACCCCTAGTGCCCTCGCAGCGGGCGTCGGCTACAGTGTGTGTCTGTAATCTGGCGAGAACAGGGGTGGCAGGGAATTTCTTTCCTACCACATCTCAATCTTGTTCACGGGAAGGCGAAATCCCTCCCCTTAACCGGACCGCGCAACCTCAGAAGCCCTTGGAGTTACCGGCTTCAAGACATGATAGAACTGCTGGAACGAACCAGCAAGCCCGAATCCTTTTTATGTGTCTCTCAATGCATAGTTCAGCTTTCACGCAGACATCAATACCAGTAAGGTAGAAAAGTGAGCGAGTTGGAATCGACGCATACTTAAATTACCAGCGCGAAAACTGCGAAATCACAAAGAAAAAGGTCACAGGACAAGCGCTGTAACAACCGAGTTGTTAGACAGTGCTCGTCCTGTGTTCTTTTTGTGCATCCCTCGTTATCGCGTGATACTATGGTATCCTCCATACCTCTCGCGTCCAGCGTAACGATAGTCATACACCACCTTCCACCAAAACAGGACATTTGGGGGTCTTCCCGAAGAAAAACAAGACATGGAG